>NC_091122.1:165209454-165509454 GCF_040183065.1 Periplaneta americana | reverse complement strand
CCTATTTTAAGTCTACCATAACGTAAAATAATTAAAGAAGAAACATTTGTAATAGAACAAAAATGAAAACAACAGTAGTTATTGAATTGAAGCATGAATATGTAGTGTGTAATACAACCAATACAGTAATAAAATATGATTCACTTACGATCGGTGTTCAAAGATGCAGCTATTGAAAGCCACGTATTCTCCTTCATTTTCTCATCTTTATACGAGGCGCGCCGCTTATCGTAAACGTGAGGATTTTCCTCAACACTCAATATTAGAATCTCATCAAATAAAACTTGCTCCATGATGCACAGCACAGAACAAAATAATGCATAGGTTATGTCACGGACTTCTTGCTAAAAAATATACGACGACAAAATACCTTTTAGATGGCAATAGAATGAATCTAGTGGGCTGTGATCGGAAACGTAAACGCCAAAGTTGAAACTTGGCCAACTGTCCGTTCCCGATCCTGGGCTCCGGCAAGCTTTTCGTTAATTGTGAATGCTCACATTTAAATGTACACATTTTAACAATTTTACCGTTTTCGTTTTCATTCCGATTCTCGTTTCAGGTTTATTGTGAACCAACCTTTAAAGTTTCTCATTTATCAGTCGTCCCATTTCTGCCATAGATCAGTTAGTTGAGAACTTTGCAGTGGAAAAACTGTTTGTGAGACAGGTCTTTCTGAATATTTCAGTTTTCTCCGCCTTTAATATTATACCATTGCTCCATATTTGCGTCATCACTCTATAATCTCTGAATAGTTTATGTAAGTTCAAAGAGGAACATTAAATTATTATATTTACATTGCCGGTCTTGGGGTGTAAGGTGTAGGCTCAGCTATATAGGATCTCCAGTGTGAATGGAAAACTGTAAGCGATTGTTTTCCCAGATTTATCAGTTGTTTTACATTTTTACTTATTCGTTCTCTCATTGACCTACTTTCTGCTATACTTTATATCCTCGATCTCTCATATAATTTATTCACCTCTTCTTTAGCACATTCATTCGTTCAACCTAATCCATTAACTGAGATACACACTCATTTATTAATTCATTAATTATTCACTCACACAATAAGTATTTTTGTGCGAAATCCTGCGTATTTGCTTGTTTTAAGAAATATATAAATAAATAGTGAAACAATTGTAGTGTATGTGTATGTGTATATATGGTTGTTTCTTTTTCTTGTTTTAGATGTAAAATTATGCATGGAAGAAAGTAACAAGTGTAGATGTATGGAGAAATACGAGGAAAGTCAACATCCCTTAATAATAAACAAATACACGGAAAATAAAATACCGGAGAAGATTGCAAAATTAAAAAATAGAAGGAAGGAAGCATTAAGGGAAAGTACAGTTACTGAGCTGACTAATAAATTCAAGTTTGGAAGGTACGCTTTGTCTAGACTCACAGATAATAACATATTTGACTTAGTTACAAATTATTTGGCTATCTTTTTTATTTCTAAATTTAATAGTTTTGAAGGTACGTCAAAAGAATATTATGAAATAAAATTAAGGAATGAAGGCTTACCTACGAGAGAGAGCTTGTATGAACTGTATAAATACTTTTGTAAGGAAAGAGGTATGGAAGAAACTAGAATTAGAGATGATTTAGACACGCTAGCTGCACATTGCAGAGTGAAGAGGGAAGTACATCTTAGGAAGGTAAACCAATACTGATGGTACCAATATTCTAGAATGAGTTGAGTCTTGCACAATAACTGAAAGCTAGTGCAAGACAAAACAAATATGTTAATAGGTAAAACGTACAAATTGTATTTAAATAATTATATATCTTTGTGTAAAATTGTTGTATGTAATGTGTCTGTGATTTATTATATATAATAAACCAAACCTAAACCAATTATTCACTCACACAATAAGTATTTTTGTGCGAAATCCTGCGTATTTGCTTGTTTTCCGCACAGAACCAATACGCGGTAAGTGTGAAATACCACATTCAGTATTCCCAACGTAACACACATAACAATTTCCCTCTTCTTACCGCTTAAGCGCGACATTCATTTTACTGCTTTAGGCTTTTAACATATTATTTTTAGAAACGTTTAACATAGTAATAATTATAAATTGGAAACTTACCACTGCGATTTCACCTAAATTGCACTGTTAATTATTGTTTTTAAATATTTGCAAAAATTAAGTAAAGTCTACTACTCCACGAAACTTATTGCATTCCTGATACAAGTAACATTAAGGAAGCCGTGAAAAAATCAACAAGATTCCAGATGCCGATGTTATTACTGCAATATTTTATATAAATAATATTTTATTTTTATTTTAGTAGGTTATTTTACGACGCTTTATCAACAGCTAAGGTTATTTAGCGTCTGAAATGAGATGAAGGTGATAATGCCGGTGAAATGATTCCTGAGTCCAACACCGAAAGTTACCCAGCATTTGCTCATATGGGGTTGAAGGAAAACCCCGGAAAAAATCTCAACCAGGTAACTTGCCCCGAACGGGAATCGAACCCGGGCCACCTTGTTTCGCGGCTAGACGTGCTAACCGTTACTCCCCAGGTGTGGACTAAATAATATTGTTAAAATATTAAAATGAAAAATAAATCATTACATAACCTTACCGTTTGTTTTAAGTTCGCATTTATAGACTGGGGGAAAAAAAAGACAGACGTATATCACGGCCTGCTGGAGTATAGTAAACGCAGAAAACATTTTATAGCAACAATGTTGAAGAAAGATATTTGGTTTTCCGAAGTTTCCATCATTAAACAGAAACCAACATGGAGATTTCATTGCAACTAATTAGAAATTCGTCTTTCAGGTATGTAATAAACGATCTTCGCACAAAATAATGTACGATACACGAGCGGTATGGTTGTTTTCATGTTCTCGGAAATTAAAAAAGCTCAACTACGTTTCGCTTTTTGAATCTTTTCCTCGACCATGAAAACGTCAACATAGCGCTCTTGTAACGTATATTATTATTATTGACGTAAAGCTATGAACTGCTGAGTTTTAAAACTTCCACTATTTTTATCTGACTTCAATGAAATTTTAATCACTAATTCATTTCATTAGCATTAGATAGTGTTGAAATTTTGAAATTATTTTGGTTTATAAATTTAGTCCGTAAAAATTAAATAGAAAAATGCATATCTTGCCAATAAATGAGATTATACAGGAAAGAATAAGGATTTGTTTCTAGTCTCAAGGCTTAGCATTTACCTGAATAACTGAGTAATGAAACTGTGTATTTTTGTTTTTTGTTACTATTTGTGGTTTCGAATAAAGAAAATTGAATACTCTCCAGAAAAGTATATCTGAGTAATAAAAGAATGTACCTTATTATATCCCTTTTTATTCCGGGGGTATTCAATTATTATTTATACTCGCTTTAACATCTTTGGTCATATCGCGAGTTAATCTTTGGTTGAAATCCAAAGGCCTGTGTACTATTGTTGAGACTGGTTCTATTGTTGTGAACTACGTAGATGGCGACTGTATTCTCGTATGTATTACTGATTTGTTATGAATATGATTTCGGTAATGAATGAGGCCGGTGATATTCAGGAATGTTGTGGCCCGAATTTCCTGGCATTTGCCTTACGGTTGAGGGAAAACCCTGAAAAACCTCAACCAGGAAATTCAACCCGACCGGGAATCGAACCCGGGCCCTCTGTCTAAGAGACCAGCATGCTGATCCCTACACCACAGATGTGGTCTATTTAATTATTGTTGAAGAATTTCTTGATACTTTTTTCTTAAGGTAATCATAAAATTGTACTGGCTGTATTTTTCAAATGACATAAATTATCATTAATTTCTCTAAATAGATTTACAAAACCTCTAATGGCAATTACATTAATATTCTCATTATAGAAATATATATATATATATATTCTCCCTGTAACATAGTCCTAGTAAGCTTATATTAAATTAATTTTCATCATTTTACTAGCTATCTCAAATATTAAATTAATTATAATTCATTGAATTAAATTAGCTCATAAATTAAGTTACTACTTTACCTTATAGATTTATCTAAATTTAAATAAATGTGTAGTGAAGAATATTGCTGGAGAACCTTTTAAGTGTAGTGTAAATATTTGTAATTTAAATTTATGTATTGTATTGATTAAGGCTGGTTGAGTGGAAGAGAAGGCCTTATGGCCTTAACTCTGCCAGCGAAAATAAAACATTATTATTATTATTATTATTATTATTATTATTATTATTATTATTATTATTATTATTATTATTATTATTATAAAAACAATACACATTTCCATAGAATACAGTGTTTAAAATGCTTGGTAAAAATGTCGTTGCATAATTTTATTAACATTTTGAGAAATCCGTTTTCCAAGATTGTAAAATGTAAAAAATTACATATCCGGGTTTGCTTACGACCCTTTAATAGTACATTATGCAACGAGCCTATAACGGTAGTAATTAAGACGCGAGTATGTTTATGAAACGAGCGCAAGCGAGTTTCATAATTTTCATACGAGCGTCTTAATTACCATTATAAGCAAGTCTCATACGACTTTTTGTGCTCGACCATATTTCTAACTTGAAATTATTCATAAGTATTCATGTTATTCTTATCTGACTGGGGAGCGGAACTGACCTTGTGCAATATCTCGTAGATTGTGAGATGTGCGCAGACGCGAAAGTATTGATTTTTTCCAAGAAAGAAATGTCATTGACCTTGATATAATCTAGAGAGTAAAATAAAAATTAATGTTGATATAACCTTGAAATTGATTTAGACATTGAAAAACGAGATGACAAATTGAATTTATTTGAATATTATTTACAATTAACGCTAATTATTATAGTAACAGAACATAACCTTCTGCGACAGTATTGAATTTCCAGCCTCCGTGACGTTTCGCTAGTTGTCTTTCGATTGCATATCCGAGAATAATCGATACTTGCGCTTTCATATTGCTACAATGGTGTTTTCTGATTGGTGTAACACCTGAACTTTAATGAATAGGCGTACTTTAATGAGGTCCATTAAAGGGCTGCTGCCAGGTGTATAATTACTACATTTCGGCATGGTCGAGCATAAAAGAATTAATATTTAGGTCACTTACAATTCGAATAATGAATTGAAACTCTGCACAATTTATATTTCTCATAGACCAAATGATTTTTGGTAGGAAAATTGAAAAAATGTAAAAATGTAAATGTTTCAACAGAATTCAGTAGTGCATACCCTCAAGCATTCTTCTTCAGCATATGATTAACACCGTTGATCTATACATTTATACAGCCGAGGCGAAAATGCGACTCACGAGCACATTGTGGCTCGCAGTGCTTTTCTCTCGCTTCCTACCTACAACCCCCACCCTCTCACTCACTGGAGTCAAACTCCGTTACATTTGTACAGGGTGCGTCAGAAAGAACGGATGGATTTCACATGGCAAGAAAATTGTAAAGATTCATCAAATCAAAAATTTATTGTTATCAACATATTCACCAATACATGCAGTTTATTTATGTAAAACAACATTATCCATATGATGTCCTTGGCTTTCTATACAGGCATCGAGGCGTTTTCTGATGTTCGCCATCACTTTCACAGTCATAGCTGGTGCAATTGCCACGATTTCTTCACGAATCGCTGTCTTCAGTTCGTCCAGTGTATGTGATCGATGTTTACAAACTTACGCCTTCAAATGGTCCCAAAGAAAGAAGTCGCAGGGCGCGAGATCTTACCGTAGCCTCGGACAATCTCAGTGCAATAGAATTTCGTCCAGGTGATTTCTTCTTTAATGTTGAACCTGTGATACGAAATGAAGCCACCCACCGCAAAATTGTATTCCGAGTTGATTTCCTAGCGTGACGTCCGATGTCGAAATGAGCCCTGAGTGGCGATCACAGACTCTTCATTTTTCAAAAATGTCTCTACGATGAAAGCACGTTGTACACCAGACCAACACCATATTCTCAACTGAAACTGCATTCTATGGCTGACCCAACAGTCGTGGTCCCCATCACTATATCTCTCTCCTCGTTGCGTATCGATAGTTTGAAATCCATCCGTTCTTTCTGACGCACCCTTTATTTGTCTCGGACCTGCGAGTGGCGTATCGTCGCAATATCTCTCTCGAAACCATGTACCTCTATAAAAACGAAAGTTTCAAGTAGGATGGCAGGATGCATTCTTTTGCTTACAATATGATGAAAATATTAAATGTATGATTTGTTCACAAATATTACTAGGAAAACGGTTGTATAACATAAAACGGCATTATAAGTTACTACATGTTACTGATGAAATATTAAAAGGTTAAGTGTTATTATTATTATTATTATTATTATTATTATTATTATTATTATTATTATTATCATCATCATTATCATCTCTGTACGTCGATTCTTTTACAGCAGATGTACGAATAATGGGGTTAGATTTTCAATTTAAACTCACAGATTTACAATGTGACGTTAAATGAAAGCTAGATGTAAGGACTTGACAGATATTGAACTTTTCAAACCTTTGGAAAAAAATAAATATTTGAAGCTTCGTTCTTTCGCTTGCTCTGTTGAAGCCATGTTCGCTGTAACTTACGTTTGTGAAAAATTATTTTCAACAATGAAAATAGTAAAAATCAAATTTAGATCACGACTGACAGACAAATACCTTCGTGATCAACTACGATTGGCAGTAAGTGACATAATTCCTGATTTTGAAACTTTGTCGCAGAGACATTCTGAAGACAGTTAATTTTAGGTTGTGATAATGTGTCCTATGTTTTCTTGTTCATTTGTTACACGTCCTAAACATTAACTTCCCCTTCGGTTGTCCGCCTCCCTCCATAGGTGCTATGCACGTTGCAGCTTACACAGTGGCTCGGCGCACCATGGACTTTTCGCCACGGCTGCATTTATATACTGTACTTATTCATTCACGAATGAATGAGAACTGATTTCAAAGCTATAATACTTGCATTTTGATTTACAGAACAGATTTTTTATTAGAACACTTCAAGACGACTAACTGAATGCATGCTTGTGTTCCTTCTGCTCATAGTGGATGTAACACTTGTGACTACTGCCACAACGGCAACTACCATTACTGCAAGACGGGAGCTCTCAACAACGCTGTTGGGATCTACAGACACGGAGGATGGGCCCAGTTCTGCAAGGTGCCGGCCGAACAGGTGCACAAGCTGCCCCCCAACATACCGCTGGAACGAGGTAAATATTTCAGGCGAAATTTAAAAATGCTTTCTCTTCCCTTTTAGTTTCACATTTTCATCGTCTCATTTCTGCCCTTGTGTCTCCCTCCATTATCGTAACTAAGACAATAGTAATATACGTTACAAGAGCGATATGTTGACGTTTTCATGGTCGAGGAAAAGATTGAAAAAGCGAAACGTAGTTGAGCTTTTTTAATTTCCGAGAACATGAAAACAAATATACCGCTCGTGTATCGTACATTATTTCGTGCGAAGATCGTTTATTACATACCTGAAAGACGAATTTCTAATTAGTTGCAATGAAATCTCCATGTTGGTTTCTGTTTAATGACGGCAACCTCAGAACACGAAAATATCTTTCTTCCACATTGTTGCTATAAAATGTTTTCTGTGTTTACTATACTCCAGCAGGCCGTGATATACGTCTGTCTTTTTTTTCCCCCAGTCTATAAATGCGAACTTAAAACAAACGGTAAGGTTATGTAATGATTTATTTTTCATTTTAATATTTTAACAATATTATTTATATAACATATTGCAGTAATAACATCGGCAACTGGAATCTAGTTGATTTTTTCACGGCTTCCTTAATGTTACTTTTATCAGGAATGCAATAAGTTTCGTGGAGTAGTAGACTTTACTTAATTTTTGCAAATATTTAAAAACAATAATTAACATTTCAATTATGTGAAATTGGTGTGGCAAGTTTCCAATTTATGATTATTACTATGTTAAACGTCTCTAAAAATAATATGTTAAAAGCCTAAAGCAGTAAAATGAATGTAGCGCTTAAGCGGTAAGAAGAGGGAAATTGTTATGTGTGTTACGTTGGGAATACTGAATGTGGTATTTCACACTTACCGCGTATTGGTTCTGTGCGGAAAACAAGCAAATACGCACGATCTCGCACAAAAAAATATTTCTTCAGCTATATTAATTATACAGAATAATTTCCACTTTTCGTTGTGATTTTAGTCTTAAGTTTTTACTTCATGTGATCAGATTACTACAAGGCAGAAAAGGATACCTTTATCTTAAAGGGTTAATCATTTGGTCACTCGCCGTAAACTTCCCCTGTTACGATTAGGTGAATTTCTACATATGCAATTAAAAATCTTACAAATTATCGAATGACAGTATTGCTCAAATCGAAAAGAGAGAAGAATAAGCTTAAAATGTCGTTATAAGCCACGAATATATTTTAACGTTTACATTACTTTTAAATTTCGACTTTCATAAATAGAAACATGTTGGAAATGAATTCGAACAGCTATTTTATGTGGCTCTGTAGAAAATTAATGACATCTGCTTGAAAAATACGGTACAATTTATACATGAAACCATGTCTTACTTTTAGGAATTATTAACAATGCCTTTCATGTGTCACTCAGAAAACGAAGGACTCCATTTATGTCTATATTTTAAAACGTAGTTCAAGAAAATAAACTATAAACAGTTATGCCATGGCAATATAATAAATGATCTCAATTGTTCCGAAATTTGTAAAACATATAATGAAAAAATATTTATGATTTCATGATACTAAATTTTTTTGCCTCTTCCTCATCTCATTTTGACGTGAATACGTCTAAGTTAGCGCTAATATTAATGAAAGAAAAACCTAACATTTTAAGCGTAACACGAAGTTCAAGAAGCTTCCGCTAGATGTTGCACATGCTAAAGTATACGCGTGCTACCATCTGTCAAGTATTGCGTAATCTACTTACACGTGAATAAGGAATGTGTTTTACGTACACTGGCCTTGAAAGATACCTGACCTCTACTAATCGATACTGACCGATAATTTGTTCGTGTAAGCGTGGCTTCTTTAGTTAATGCTTCTATGATTAGACGGCGAAAATAACATCGAGTGTCGCCAATCGTACATAAACACATCCATTATAGAATTCAACGTTTTATATCTCTCTGCTAATTGTAAAAAAACACTAAGTATATCGAGAAACCGCTGATATTGTTAATTGTGAGAATAATTTATTCTTAATCTACGTCATCATTTTCCCCAAACACATTTTTACTCGTCCCAATAATAATGTCACCTAATGAGAACTAGCGGAACTATTTCAAAGTTTGTTCATTTGTTATATCTTGGTTCTGACTTATCCCGTGGTTAGAAAGTTCGCTTAGACGATCAGAAAATACTAGGTCAGATATCTTTGAACGCCAGTGTGCAAACAATCAAACAAAGATGTATTTCGGCTATCACATAGGTCCTGTGAATTCTCTATCACACTCTTCGTTTCTTCTCATTAATTTTTTTCTGTTTTGTACAGATTGATCGGTTTGGGTATGGATAATATTAATTTATTATTATAAAGCTATTAATGACAGTATGAGGAATTTCTTGCTGGTAATATTATGCTTAAAAATGGGAGTTTCCATACATGGTAAGAATGGAAATCAACAATACATAATGCGAAATTAAAATCGTACATAATTTAAAGTGGCTACTGCAAATCAACAGCGGGCACAATGTGAAGAAATGCTGGGAAAAGCAGAAGAAGAGAAGGTTTGTTGAGATAATAATAATAATAATAATAATAATAATAATAATAATAATAAGAAGAAGAAGAAGAAGAAGAAGAAGAAGGAATGCGGGGAGAAGAAGAAGAGAAGATTTGTTGGGAAAAGCAGAAAAAGAGGAGGAATGTTGAGATAAGAAGAGAAGGAATGCAGGTAGAAGCAGAAGAAGAGAAGGAATGTTGAGAGAAGCAAAAGAAGGGAAGGAATTTTGAGAGAAGCAGAAGAAGAGAAGGAATGTTGAGAGAAGCAAAAGAAGGGAAGGAATTTTGAGAGAAGCAGAAGAAGAGAAGGAATGTTGAGAGAAGCAAAAGAAGGGAAGGAATTTTGAGAGAAGCAGAAGAAGAGAAGGAATGTTGAGAGAAGCAAAAGAAGGGAAGGAATTTTGAGAGAAGCAGAAGAAGAGAAGGAATGCTGGGAGAAGCAGAAGAAGAGAAGGTATGTTGAGATAAGAAGAAGAAGACGAAAAAGAAGAGAAGGAATGCTGGGAAAACCAGAAGGGAAGAAATACTGATCATCTAAGGGTAAAAATTATTCAAGCTTTCCAACAAATCACCCCTCTGATGTTATAACCGGCATGGGTTGAATTGCACCACCGTTAAGCAGAGTGCGCAATGAGGGTATGTAGAGTTCTGAGAAATCTCCCATCTTTCGATGCCGTATACACAAAGTTTCAACAAATAGAGTTCAGGAATAAATGTTTAACGGTGTTTTCATATTATCTACACCGAAACGGATCGCCCTGTATTATCATTGTTTTTTCACCGACTTATTCTATGGAACCGAAGTAAATAATACTGACATGTGCATTCATTTATTCACATACTTAATTAGCTATTCATTCATTAATTCATTCATTATGTCGCATTTATACATTAATTCGCCGTCACTGTAGTCTAGTGACTAGAGCTCTGAATTTATGATCATGTGGACCTGGGTTCGATCTCCAATCCCCCATTTATAACTTGTGTTGGGCCAGCCCGTGGTCCAAGTAACACAGGGGTTTTTCCCCGGAGTTCCGGTTACCCTGTGGCATCCCAATAGTCCCAACACATCTCCATCATCTCATCTTATAGAGGGTAGCGTAGACAAGCCTCTTATGGCGCATCCTGGACAACGATTCTGCGTGTAAATTGGTCTGCACAACTGGTTTTACATGGGTGAATGACGAACAGTCAAATACCCGCAATTAATTAAAAACTAATAATTAATTCAGTCACATAAGCACACATCCATCATTTGCATCTTAATTAAGAAATAATTTCTAAGTTTTTGTTTTTCTTGACCTTATAGCGGTCCTCACTGAACCACTGTCGTGCATTGCGCATGGTTGGGATATTGCATCACCGCTTCCAGTAGGCTCTAAAATTCTGATACTGGGATCAGGAATAATCGGTAACCTTTGGGTCAGCATCCTCCATTTGCAAGGCCATCGCGATGTTATTGTTAGCGAACCAAAAGAAGGACGCAGAGAACTTGTCAAAAATCTTGGTAAGTATTTTGCCCGTATTGTGTCTAAATTAAAGAAGAGAGTGGCTTGTCAGAAGTGTAATACAAACACGTACGATCGTCATTATTTGTCAGATACTGGTTTCGACATCGTTTCGCCTGCCGAACTAAAAGCATACAGGACAAGAGACCCCGACTGGGGGGTCGACCTCGTCATTGACTGCAGTGGCTATGTGCCTGCGATGGAAGAAGCTGTCACCTACTTGAATCCCGGAGGAAAGCTTTGCATGTTTGGCGTTTCTTCTCCAGATGCAAAAATGAGGTGAGTTGGGGTTACGTCTTCAGTAACATTCTGCGGATGGCAGGCTGGATCCCTATCGACGCTGGGTTCGGGCATGGGTTTAGGCTACATTCCACTTGGTCTGATTATCGGTACTTTTTTTTAAAGAGGTTTGCTCCAACTGTAAGTGAATGTCAGGTATTGCATTGCGATTCGCGGCCTCATCTCGCCAAATGCCATCTCGCTTTCCACTGATGCTAGATAACACGGTAGTTGATATAGCGTCGTTAAATAACGGATTAAAAAGTAATAAAAAATCATATTCTGTAATTTTGTTACGCTTTAATGCTCTTCAACTTCCGCAAAAGGTGAATGAACGGATGAATTGATTGATGGATGAATTGATTGAAAGATTTATTGATGGTTGGGTGAATTGAATGATGAATTCATTGAGTAATTTATTTATTCATGGGTGGATTGATAGGTGCATGAATTGATTGTTGGATGGATTGATGGGTGAATTCATTGGTTTATGGATGAATTGATTGAATGAATTATTTGTGGATTGATGAATTTATTGAGAAATGATGTGCAATTTATCTGGTATAATTCATTTATTTCTTTTAATGTTTCCCTAATTGCTTGTTTACTTGTTTTTGTTTGTCTGTTTATCCCTCCTTCCATCCATCCATCTATCCATCAATTAATCAGTCCATCCATTCATAAAATCATTCAACAATCAATGTACCCACCATCAAACAATTCGTCCAACAATCTATTTAGTCATCAATAAATTAACCCATCAATCCTTGAGTCATTCAATCAATAAATTCATTCATTTAGCTATCAATCCATCTCTACCCATCAATCAATCCATCAATCCACCTATCCAGCATTTAACTCATTCACAAATCCATTCATCAGTCCATACACAATTCAATTCATTCATTCATTCATTCATTCATTCATTCATTCATTCATTCATTCATTCATTCATTCATTCATTCATTCATTCATTCATTCATTCACAATGTTCTGCCCAAAGGCAGGTTCTTCATTCCAAACCCATCATTCTCCTATCTTCCATCATCCACTTAGTCTCCGTATCTGATCATATTAATGTTGTCTATCATCTGATATTTTCTTCAGCCACGAATTTTCTTTCCGTTCACCATTCCTTCCAGTGCCACCTTCAGTAGGCAGTTTCTTCTCAGCAGTGATCCAGCCAATTCCTTTTTCTCTTTCTGACCAGTTTCAGCATTATTCTTTCTTCACCCACTCTTTTTAGCACAGTTTCACTTCTTATTCTGTCTATCCATTTCCCAGGCTCTTTTCTTCTTCATATTCATATTTCAAATGCTTCCGGTAGTTTTTCTTCACTTCATCGTAATGTACATGTCTACCCCATGCAGTGTCTACACTCCACTCAAAATACTTCGCTAGTCTCTTCCTTAGTAATTTTTCCAAGTTTTTTTTTCTATTAAAAGCTTCTTTTATCATTACTACCTTCCTTTTTCGTTCTATGGGTCACTGAAAATGTGTATTTCCATAAAAAAAATATCGAAATGGGTGTTTTATCGAGTCACAGTGGGCCTACTTTTTTGCACACTTTATGTTATAATGAATAAGTAAAAGAAACAAGCAAAAATTTCAGGTTAAAAGAGAAGTTTATTTAGTAAAAAGTAAGTTATAAATATCGAGTAATTATTTTATGAAGATTATGTCACGACACAATAGGAAGTGATTGATTTCACATTAGTTAAATAATTACTCTTTATCTATTTTAATAATCTCGCTACTTAGCAAATGTTTCTTTTCTTATCCAAGAATTTTGCCACGTTATAATAATAAAATAGCTGGATTTTGTGTGATTATTTTCAGCATATCGCCCTATCTCATGTTCAAAAATGAACTGAAAATTTTAGGAATTAACATCAATCCATTCAGCTTTCCTAAAGCACTTCATTGGTTAAACGTCATGGGTTCGAGGTAAGTTGAGAAACATTTCATTTTATTACGCCCACTGATTACGGTTCGTAATTTATATGTAGGACTATTCGAAATACAATATGCTGCAAAACAAACGACACTGACACAAACATTTAATTGCGTTGGTAAGTTTGTGTTCAAAATGTGTACCATCACGTGCCGCACATTGTTTATAATGTTTCTGAATATTATTGAACATGTTGATGAACAAAGTTTTCTGTAAGGACTAAAAATGGCGTTATATTCTCACGTAATTCGGGAATATTTGTAAGTGGGTCATCTGTCTTTCAAACTGGTTCTTTCAACATGATTCATATGTAGACATCTGGAGAGATTCGGGGAGCAGGAAGGGTACGGGAATGGAGTTTCATGAGAAATTAAGCGATCTCCAAAGCGTCGGTTCAGAAGGGCAAGTGACTCCTCCGCGGTTTGGGCTGTAGCTCCTCCATCTTGCTGCATCCATTGTCGTTGGAGGGGTAAGTTTCTGGCCCGACAAAAACGGCGCAAATTCCGCAGGAATGGGATAATACTCAGGTCTCTGTAGAGTATCTGGTTTACTGTTTTGGGATTCTGTGCATCATCCTTGACGAAATGAGGACCCAACATTCCATGGCCAGACACGGCGCACCAAATCGTAACCCGTGCACTGTATAACGACATCAAATCCTAAAAACGAGTTGTTTGTCGGTTGATGTAGCCATAAAGGTGAATATGGCTTCCATCTGAAAACCATATGTTAGGCTATATATGGATCCTGATACTGTTCTTTAACGTGAAGTAAACTTGGCCCATTCTGACGTCCTACTCCGCATGACCGGAAATAATGTTCCACGATGAACACCTTCTCCTCTGTTGTGATAACCATAATTTTATTACAGAAACCAACACAATACTAAATTCACAATATTATTATGTCAAACTAGAGTATTATCACAGTCTAGTATATACAGTCACGAAGCTCAATAAGTAGGAATATGCATCCATAGACAGTTGCTAACCACTAGGTTCGCTACTATCGCCTCATCACAGACAATGCGAAATAGTACCGGCACAGTCTATTGTTTCTAGTACTGTCAACAACTCAAGCTTCGTGACTGTATATACTAGACTGTGGTATATAAATAAATAAATAAATAAATAAATAAATAAATAAATAAATAAATAAATAAATAAATAAATAAATAAATAAATGATAAATGAGTAAATGAGTAAATAAATAAATAAATGAGTAAATAAATGAGTAAATAAGTAAATAAATGAGTAAA
The DNA here is from genome assembly GCF_040183065.1 of Periplaneta americana. Taxonomy (NCBI): domain Eukaryota; kingdom Metazoa; phylum Arthropoda; class Insecta; order Blattodea; family Blattidae; genus Periplaneta; species Periplaneta americana. The sequence goes on along the minus strand of NC_091122.1, from coordinate 165,494,742 downwards.
TAAGTAAATAAATAAGCAACTAAGTAGATAAATAAATAAATAGATAGATAAATAAATAAATAAATAAATAAGTAAATAAATAAGTAAGTAAATAAATAAGTAAGTAAATAAGTAAGTAAATAAATAAGTAAATAAGTAAGTAAATAAGTAAATAAATAAATAAGTAAATAAGTAAGTAAATAAATAAATAAATAATTCGTTGCTAGGGAAACGTGGACAGCAGATGAGCAATAATTTCACCTTCGTTTGTTTTGCTGCATACTGTATTATAATTATAAGTGATTATGTAAAGAAACAGTAAATAAGCTTACAAAATTAATTTGACCGAAAACTGATTAAACACAGAGAGAAATGTACTGCACATGCACAATTTTTTTAAAATACAGGAGATATTCAATGTTGGTGAGATAACATGACAGTAAAATAATAATGGCCGAATGAAAATAAAAGAGGAAATTTGATATACGACCTATTTGAGAGAAGGTATTAGGTCACAATATTCTGTCTGAATCATTAAAAGGAAACGAACATTCTTTTGTCAAATGAATAGTTTTTAATTTCATGGCAATACATTCTTTCATATGAGAATCAATAGAATACGTTCATCTAGACAGTCTGTTTCTTTTAATGATGAGCAACACTACCAAATACAAAATACATATGTTTATAAATGTACCGGTGTTAAAACCAATTTCAGTTTTAACGTATTTATAATTTATTATATAATAATATAACCTTAAAGCCGCGTATCCACGAAACGACGCTGCCTCATTTTGCTTGCTTCGCACAGTGGATACCTTGCCTCGTAAGTTACGAAGCTGCCCCACTCGTGAGCCAATTCAGTTTTTGGATGTAACCAAAAGTTTCTCGCACTGATTAACTCGCCCCGTGTGAAAGATTCGTTGGTAAAGATTCCATTACACAAACCGGTGTTAATGCCTCAGTTGCCGCGCACTAACTAGTAGCTCACGCTGCTTCGCGGTCCTGCCTCGCTACTAAAAGAACAAAACCGCGAGGCAAACAGTAAGCGAGGCTGCCGCGAGAGCCGGCCTAGCGTGGCAGCCTAACTTTGTGGATACGCGACTTCAGGCCGTTTGGATCAAACTATTATCTCTTACGCTTCAGTAAGTGCATTGTGCCTATATTTCTAACAAGAACATCCCTGAAATATTAACCAGTTTAAAGGTACGGTCACACGTCGCTACTTTCGCAGCTCTGCAGTACAAAAAACTGCGCAACTCTCGTACTGCGACGTGTGAACAACGGTGCAACCCGAAAAGTAGCGGCTGCCGAACCTGCTGCCCGCTACTTTTCCATGCTGCGCGCAGCTTTAAAGTAGCGACGTGTGAACAGGGTTCTCAGGGTTGCAGCCGCAGCATTTTTGATATCGGTTTTGTTGAAACTTTTGCTGCGGTTGCAACCAGTGTTACCACCCAAATGTGACAATGATACTTTTATTGTTTGGATATATTTTAATGTTAAATGTGATGAAAATAAATTATTTGTAACAGTTATTAAATGCACAACACAGTCTGAGCATAATTGCTAACGATATAATTCATTTTTTAAATTTTCCGTAGCGTAGTTCCAAACAAGAGGGTTGCCAACATTGATTACGTGAATATAATGTTGGTTATCATTTAAGTATATAGGCGTTTTTAAAAGCTTTATAGTAAAAATAATATCAATTTCTGAATACTAGATACTACAGAAAAGCAAGTAATAGATAAGTAAGCTTTCGCATGAGTTTCTTAATAATGCGAACATAACCACAAAATGTATATTGAGAGATGGGAACCTGCAGCATGACTGCGGCTGCAAAAGTAGCGCCTTGTGTGTGAACAGACTCGCAACCTCCAGTTGCAACTTTTGCAGCACTCGGGTTGCGTAGCACGGAAAGTAGAGTGCAGCGCGCTACTTTTGGCTTACGTGTGAACACGACACGCAACTTTTGCAGCTGCAGTACAAAAGTTGCGCTGCAAAAGTAGCGATGTGTGACCGTACCTTAAGTAGAAGATTTTTTTTCTCAGCCTTGAATTATTACTTCAAGTACTTCATACCTTTTGAGTCTTAATGAATCACATTCAACGAATATACGGGAAATAGTCTCTTCTAGAATAGTAGTGCCTACATCTCTTGTAGGTAGAGTTTGTTAATTATAGCCTACTATTATTTGGATGTAACATATTAATACAACACAGTTAACTCTTCGTTATTGCAGGTACTTGACCTACGAGAAACTTGGCATCAAAATCTTCTCCTTGAAGGAATATAATGAAGCACTCCAGTGTTTGAAGAAGGGAACTATTTCAAAAGCTGTTTTTAAAATGGAATAATATAATTAATTACACTATTTACAAGCAAATTTTAATACAAATTTCGTTAACTTGGCAGATTAAGCACATGTAATAAATACAGTAAGTGTGAATATAGATTATTTTCATTCATTTAGTGTTCTGCGCAAGGGCAGCTCTTTCATTGCAAACCCAGCTTTCTCCAGTCTTTCCTATTTTTTGCCTTTCCTTTTCGTTTCCTCATATGATCCGTATATCTAATGTCTTCTACCCCGAACTCTTCTCCCGTTCATCATTCCTTCCAGTGCATCCTTCAGTAGGCAGTTTCTTCTCAGCCAGTGACCTAACCAGTTCCTTTTCCTCTTCCTGATCAGTTTCAGCATCATTCTTTCTTCACCCACTCTTCCCAAAACAGCTTCATTTCTTATTCTGTCTGTCCACTTCACACGTTCCATTCTTCTCCATATTCACATTCGCTTCTCTTCATTTTGTCGTAATGTCCATGTTTCTGTTCCCATACAATGCCACATTCCACACAAAGCGCTTCACTAATCTCTTTGTTAGTTATTTTTCCAGAGGTCCGCAAAAGATGCTCCTTTTTCTATTAAAAGCTTCCTTTGCCATTGCTATCCTCCTTTTAACTTCCTAGCAGCAGCTCATGTTACTGCTTATAGCACTTGCTTACACATGGCTTTTAGGGAACCCGGAGGTTCATTGCCGCCCTCACATAAGTCCGCCATCGTTCCCTATCCTGAGCAAGATTAATCCAGTCCCTACCATCATATCCCACCTTCCTTAAATCCATTTTAATATTACCCTCTCATCGACATCTCGGCCTCCTCAAAGATCTTTTCCCCTCCGACCTCCCACTACTTACAGCACACCCAAGGTAATTGAAGCTGTTCACTTGTTTCACAATCTTATTTCGAATTCGCAAGTTTATCTTCTTTAGTTTTCTTCCGATAACCACTGTCTTCGTCTTGTTTGCATTATTTATCTTCATCCCATACTGCTCACAGCTGTCAATTAGCTCCAGTAGCATATCGCCTCCTCTTCTGCTAACGTCATATCAGCAAATCTTAGGCATTTTATTCTTCTTCCTCCTACTATCACCCCTCTCATGTTCTGAAAACAGTTCTTCACTAAATCCTCCAAGTAGATGTTGAACAGGGTAGGTAATAAAGGCCATCCTTGTCGTACTCCTCTCCCTATTCCACATTCCTTTGAAATTTCTTCTCTTATCCTGACTTTGACTCGTTATCGTTGGTACTTCTACTTCTCCACACTAGGCCTCCCCAAACAGACGCGATACGGAATGCGTTACGATAGCGTTACGATTTCGCGATAACGCAATATCGCACTATCACGAAGAGGTGCCCAAACTGGCGCGTCCGCGATATACGATATTCTAACGTCCCCAGCCAATCAGATTATCGTAATGGGTGACCACATATGCGGATTTTAGTTTTCCAGCCACAGCGCAAAGACCAGTTACCTTCAGCAGGTGTATATCACTTGTGCTCACAGATTGCGATTTCGGATTACTTGTAAACGAACGGAATTTTTTATTGAGTTCGTAAAGGAAAATCCGTGGCATGGAAAAGGAGAAGAAATGGAAGGAGATAGCTACAAAGTTAGATGTAAACAATAAGTGCAATTATTTATTTATAATTTGATGTCATACTGGCTTGTAGACTTACGCGGGGTTTGAGCTAGAAAATAAATAACTGTCGCACAAATGAAAAAAAATATATTTGTGCAAATTGCAAAATGTTTGTACAATATTATAAATAATTGTGCAGAAATATAAAATTAATAAAGTATGTGGAAACAAAAAGTTATGTAATTTGTTTGTCGGAGTTTTATTACTTTTAACATCTTACCACACTCTAGATATACTTATGTAAGTAAATCATTAGACGTAGGTATGTTTAGAATAAATTACTACTGAATTTACTTCACATTAAAATTCGTTATTTTATGGGTACTCTAAACATTGAAATTCTTTACTAGTAGGCTCTTCAAGGTTAGCAGAGTGCTAAGGTTAGCTGTTGAACTAAGGTATAAAATTAATATTTTTTTTCCTTTGTGGCATTTAACTCGTGAATCCACAACCTCCTGCAACAAAAAGAGCAAATTAAAAAAAAAAATAAAGTTTATAATCGGGTAGGCGTACTTGTTATTTATTTCACGTTCTTGGCAAAGAAAAGCTAAATCATCACTTTATGCCTTTTTATATTGTTTATCTTAACCATACATGACTACCATGGACTTACCTGCACCTGCTTTGCCTGCGACAATTCTCATCCAAGAAAGAGAAGTTCCTCTTCCTTTGAAGATGAATCCATAAATGATACACTTCAACCCAGCATCAAAATAAACGCGTGGCGTTCTCGCGATCTACATCTCCGGGAGAATAGAACGCAAAATCGTCGCGTTCTACTTGCTTCGATAATAACGCATATTGCGATAATCGCGTGTGTGTGAACACAATCATTGAACGCAATGGAAACATTTATCGCAAAATCGTAACGCTATCGTAACGCATTCCGTATCGCGTCTGTTTGGGGGAGCCTTAACAACTTTCAAATATACCGCACTATTCCGCTATTGGTTCACGCCATATAATCTTGGAGTGAGTATTTAAATTAGTTCTAGGTGGCAGTATTGGAAAACAAGCTACGGACCTCTGGTGTCCAATCTTATAACTACGAATTTCAGTCTAATAGCTGCGATCAGTGTCGCCAATATTAGGCGATTTGTAAAATGACGGAAAATGAAAGCATAGTTTGTCTACTCTTTAAGACTACGACTTATTTAGGGACATACGAACTTTTTCCATACTTAATGTTCCTCAATGAGAATTTGGCTCATACATGAAACAATCGGAGCAATTTGATAGTTTTCAAGTTGTACCTAGGGATTTTTAAGACATGGTTTTGGAAATTATGATTTGGCGACACTGACAGCGATGAATATGTCTACCATTATCAAATTACCATGTGTTGGTAGAGTTTGGTAGACATAAAAGATTTCGTGTACCGTTTGTGACTTAGGGTTGTGAGTATATTGTAAGTCACACAATAATTATTCCTCCTAACCTAATGCTATTAATAAAACATTTTCTCTATTGCTAGGTTTATTAGACTGGAAGTTAGCGGTGAAACAAAGTGACACGTTTCATTCTTTGGTCGTAAGGAACTTTCAGTCGAAGTTGTTATACGGTAGTTAAGTAACTCGTTTTTATGATTTTCATATTGTATTTGGTGCAATAACAATGAGGTTTTATTAATTAAGTACTGTATTTTCTGCGTGAGCTAAGTGACTCATCACTAGGTAACAGCAGTCTCGCTTTTGAGTAATTATATTAATAAGGTAATGAAGAGAAGTCAACTGACATTTCATTATTTCAGTGATTCACTTGTATAACTTAATATTTTTCGTCGAATGTATGATACAGGCGCATCATATTCTATAATGCTAACGTGATACCGATATATCAAGGTACTACTTTACGAAAGCTCTTGTAGGATTGAGTTGAATTTTTTTTATACGGTAGAATGGAAAAATATTTTTGGCTCTTCGAGCCTGTGGCGAAAATTCAGTTTTCTGCAACTGTACTATACGAAAAAAAAAATGCATTAGAAGTCACTTGTCTAGTAAAATCACAGTAACAATAGGCGTATTATTCTATTTAGAATTTGAAAACCATTCTACTGCTAACTTAATATCAATTCTTACTGATTGTGAGTCTCTATACCTAAATACACACTACTTCAATGACGGATTGTCAATATTGTCATTGTACCCTACTGATTTATGGATAGAGTGAACCACTTTCCGGTAATTTCATAAAAGCTGTATAAGTTACTGGGTACAAAGGCAAACCAAGAAGAACACCTTAATGATATCATGGTTAAGATGCTACGATCTATGCTAATAGTACATTATGCAACGAGCCTATAATGGTAGTAATTAAGACGCGAGTATGTTTGTTTATGAAACCAGCGCAAGCGAGTTTCATAATTTTCATACGAGCGTCTTAATTACCATTATAGGCAAGTTTCATACGACATTTTATGCTCGACCATATTTCTAACTTGAAATTATTCATAAGTATTCATGTTATGATTATCTAAGTGAAGAGCGGAACTGACCTTCTAAATTGTGAGATGTGCGCAGACGCGAAAGTATTGATTTATTCCGAGGGACGAATGTCATTGACCTTGATATAATCTAGAGAATAACATGAACATTAATATTGATATAACCTGGAAATTGGTTTAGAATTGAAAAACGAGATGACAAATTGAATTTATTTGAATATTATTTACAATTAACGCTAATTGTTATAGTAACAGAACATAACCTTCTGCGACAGTATTGGATTTCCAGCCTCCGTGACGTTTTGCTAATTGTCTTTCGATTGCATATCCGAGAATAATCGATACTTGCGGTTTTATAATGGTACAATGGTGATTTCTCATTGGCTGAACAACTGAACTATAATGAATAGGTGTACTTTAATGAGGTGCATTAAAGGGCTACTACCAAGTGTATAATTACTACATTTCGGCATGGTCGAGCATAAAGAATACAAAAAAGCTACTTTAAATTATTTTTCAAAGTATTGTTAATAATTAAGGCATATAGAAATATATGAGGTAGCTTATACAAATTTCGGATAAATTTTATCATAATTTTTTTCATTTCATTTACTACATTTTCATAGATCTTACATTAGCATGAAGCTTTAAGATGTGGAAGAAGTAAAAATTTTACAAGATTACAATTACAATTTTTACAAATTTTTTACAATTTTTTTGGCGAGATGTAGTGAAATGAGGTGAGGCCCGAGGATTCACCAAAAGATTACCTGGTAGTTTCTTTCGTACTCCAGTTATACTCTTTACATATCGTCGTTGTTCCTGCAATAACTCCTATGTGACATATTTATCGATTTTCAGATTTTTGCTCTATTAAATAACTTAAATAGTGATACAGCAAATAATAAAATCTCGTATTTATGTAATTATATTTCTTTGTTTCGAAAATGTAAGAATTCACAGTCTCCTATGTACGGCTGCCATAGGATGAATAAATGTGTTTTTTCTTCCTACTGAAAAATTTTATATTTTGCACTTAGAAGTTATTGCAGGAACAACGACACTATACGAATCTGTAACAAGTTAGGTTTGGTTAGTTTAGGCTTTTGTTGTGCCTTGCATATATGATCAACTGCATCTCTAAAAAAAATTTCTTATAAATTCAACGATTTTCACTTCCAAAATCACTGGAACTGCCTCAGCGCTAGTTTCACCCAAATTTCGGTAATTGGTTAGGAGAGGCCTACCTTTTTACACGTTTTTCCGCTAACTTAACCTCACTGGAAGTAGGCCTACACTTGTCTTTGTGTATTTAATTGGTTTTAACTTTTAATGCTGTTTTTTTTATTATGCGCCAGTGTGGCTTTGGGAGCATCAACGTATACTGTAAGCAGAGGGGAGTGTAGGCGTCACGCAACAAACAAAATTACATTCCGAATTAGGTTGGAATATAGTTAATACATTACTATGTTAAGTAGAATATAGAATTAAAGTTGAATCGATTCTCGACTAAGTCAAATGTATCACTTGAACTTTCCGTGCGACAGTTTCTCCTATCCTTATCCTATGATATGAAAAAGAAATTCATCTATTTCTACTATATATTATTATGACAGTTACGACGTGTTGTCCAGCACAAAACCATCCGTCTATACGCTTATCCACAACAGCTGGAATTTAGTTTCACTTTCTTTAACACAGGATACAAGCTTCATTGTTAGGTGTTCCAACATTTGAGAAAATGAATTGGAAGTATCGGAACAAGCAACGTTAATAGATATAGATCCATCTTGGAAAGGATGAACATGTTTAAGATTATATTTGTTCTTCCGCTGTAACAACGATTTTTCGCATTTCTTAAACTGTTTTTCTGTTCGCCACCTTTCCACAGTCGTTTAATTTAATTCGAAAATAGCACCAAGTTCTCCATGCAACGGATCATAAGCCATATTTGTAACTGAAGTTCACAAAAATGTATAACACTAATACACTGAACTCTGAATAACCAGCAATCACACACATCTTTGAAAGTAAACTGATAATATAGAGACATTGAAAGCTGAGTTTTGACAGTTAAAAAAATAATGGACAAAGTCAGGTGCATGTGGACGAAACATAAGTATTACTGTAAATCCCAAGAAATACAATTTACTCCGATCATTAATCTTCTTTCATTTGCAAACTTCCAGCTACATTCGGGTGATTGTTTTGCTGAAGGACATGTCCCCAAATAAAATATAATATAAGGTACGTCCTGGTTGGGGTTTCTTCCAGGGTTTTCCCTCAACCAATTTAAGCAGAATTACTGGGTAACTTCCGACGTTAGACCTCGGACTCATTTCGCCATCGTTAATTCACATATCATCATCATCATCATCATCATCATCATCATCATCATCATCATCCTTACAATAGCCCAGGTTAAGTTCACTGTGTGGCGTGCTGTACTTATATAAGAGCGCAACCGTTTGGCTAATAATAATAATAATAATAATAATAATAATAATAATAATAATAATAATAATAATAATAATAATAATTCTTTATTTATACTGGCAGAGTTAAGGCCATAGAGCCTTCTCTTACACTCTACCAGGTCACAAAGTATACAAGCAGTTAAAATTTAACAAAAAGTTAAAGAATAGAATACTAACATATTACAAAATAATAATAATAATCATTCACAGAATAGAAGTAATAAGCACAATAAATATCAGGCTGCAGTGCAAGAATTCGGGTCCCTCCTCCATAAAAGGTAAAAAAAAAAAATTTAGTTGCCTAAGCTGCGTTTTCAAAGAAATTAAGGGAATTAACAATTAATATTAGGGATTTGTGCCTAGTTGTAGTTAGAGCATCGTTGTTCCTATAGTCCCGTCGCTCTAATTCCGGCAGCCAATCGCGTTGCAGGTCGGCTACATTTAAACATGTGCGTCTTGTGATTCGCTGATGAAGACGTTTTTCATTTCTTAAGGCTCGATAAATACTTAATATAATCGCCCGCCATTTTGGCTCTTTCGTTGGCGTTCGCAGAAAGCACACGAGGACGTTATTTGCCGCTCAATTATTTGCTGAATTACAGTGCGTTTGATTTATTATCATAGGAGCTACGACATGATAATGTTTAACGATGTGGCAAATAGATTCCTCGTATGTTAGCTCGGCAACGAAAGAACAAAAATGGCGAACGATAATACCTACCTAGACTTTATAGAACCTTCACTTCCTAAGACGTAAGCAAAGAGGAGGAGTCACGCTGGGAATAACAGCGTCGCGACTATAGCTTTCCAAGCAAAGAAGTTAATAACATCAATTTATACTCAGTCAATCATAGCTTAAGAGTTTACTGCACCAAGTGATTTACGGTATACAGATTTTTTGCTACACAGACTTTGCACACAATGATTGTTAATTGATTATCTTTTATTATGTCCATCAGAACATTCCATGATGTCTGTTGAAAAGAAGGTGATTCTAGTCACTGGCGGATCTGGACTTGTGGGTCAAGCCATCCAAATCATTGTCAAAGAAGAAAAAAGGCCAGACGAGGAATGGATTTTTGTTGCTTCCAAAGATGCTGATTTGAGGTAACAGTTAAAGACTTAAAGTATTATAAATATTTCCCATCTATGAAGGAAGGAAAGCCCTTACTATGAATCAGTAATTAAACTAGTAGTCATTTTATACAGCAGAGTCCGTATAGGCCAGTTTCTATCTGACGCTTTTCCAATTCACTGCGGGCTAAAGCAGGGAGATGCACTATCACCTTTACTTTTTAACTTCGCTCTAGAATATGCCATTAGGAAAGTTCAGGATAACACAGAGGGTTTGGAATTGAACGGGTTACATCAGCTTCTTGTCTATGCGGATGACGTGAATATGTTAGGAGAAAATCCACAAACGATTAGGGAAAACGTGGAAATTCTAGTTGAAGCAAGTAAAGCGATAGGGTTGGAAGTAAATCCCGAAAAGACTAAGTATATGATTATGTCTCGTGACCAGAATATTGTACGACATGGAACAATAAAAATTGGAGATTTATCCTTCGAAGAGGTGGAAAAATTCAAATATCTTGGAGCAACAGTAACAAATATAAATGACACTCGGGAGGAAATTAAACGCAGAATAAATATGGGAAATGCGTGTTATTATTCGGTTGAGAAACTTTTGTCATCTGGTCTTCTGTCAAAAAATTTAAAGTTAGAATTTATAAAACAGTTATATTACTGGTTGTTCTGTATGGTTGTGAAACTTGGTCTCTCACTTTGAGAGAGGAACAGAGATTAAGGGTGTTTGAGAATAAGGTTCTTAGAAAAATATTTGGGGCTAAGAGGGATGAAGTTACAGGAGAATGGAGAAAGTTACACAACACAGAACTGCACGTATTGTATACTTCACCTGACATAATTAGGAACATAAAATCCAGATGTTTGAGATGGGCAGGACATGTAGCACGTATGGGCGAATCCAGAAATGCATATAGAGTGTTAGTTGGGAGGCCGGAGTGAAAAAGACCTTTAGGGAGGCCGAGACGTAGATGGGAAGATAATATTAAAATGGATTTGAGGGAGGTGGGATATGATGGTAGAAACTGGATTAATCTTGCTCAGGATAGGGACCAATGGCAGGCTTATGTGAGGGCGGCAATGAACCTCCGTGTTCCTTAAAAGCCAGTAAGTAAGTAATTTTATACCACTTATTAAATACTTTCTTTTCTAATGCATTCTGTTACGGTACTGTTTTTTATTTTGTGTGGGAGATTCAAACAGAAACCTGTGTAGGTAGACACAAGATGCCCTATGAACATTTCTGTGCTATTTATTTTGAAGATTAAAAGAATTTGAGACGACATTTTCTTTCTGAGACTTTCTGTTTTATTTCTCCACTTTACATATCGTCCACATTTCACATGTCTGTACTTACTAGCTATGAAAGAAGACGCAAGACAGCTGCCAACTGCATTTGTGCTAAAATATGCTGTTGCCAGTATTCTCTGACTTCCATGACCATTTTCACCTGTGTGTTCCATAAACCAAACTGTCCTCCAACGAGCAAGAATTCCGAGAATACACAATTAATTTGTAATTAAATGAACTAACAGCACAAATTTTTTAGCTCTGAGATTTACCCAGTGTTGTCAGATTTCTTAAACCTAGATTCCCTCCAAGTTGTATGAAAATTCTCATCCTAGTTTTTTTAACAAAAAAGAAGCTCTTCCTTCAACTGTACTTGAACATCTGCAGAATCACAGTAATAACAGAACAACATTATTTTTCTATAGAAATAACGATGTACAGTACTTAATACCTATTGAGAAAAAGGACTGCAAATATAATAATAATACTTACTTACTGGCTTTTAAGGAACCCGGAGGTTCATTGCCGCCCTCACATAAGCCCGCCATTGGTCCCTATCCTGAGCAAGATTAATCCAGTCTCTATCATCTTATCCCACCTCCCTCAAATTCATTTTAATATTATCTTCCCATATACGTCTCGGCCTCCCTAAAGGTCTTTTTCCCTCCGGCCTCCCAACTAACACTCTATATGCATTTCTGGATTCGCCCATATGTGCTACTTGCCCTGCCCATCTCAAACGTCTGGATTTAATGTTCCTAATTATGTCAGGTGAAGAATACAATGCGTGAAGCTCTCCGTTATGTAACTTTCTCCATTCTGCTGTAACTTCATCCCTCTTAGCCCCAAATATTTTCCTAAGCACCTTATTCTCAAACACCCTTAACCTATGTTCCTCTCTCAAAGTGAGAGTCCAAGTTTCACAACCATAAAGAACAACCGGTAATATAACTGTTTTATAAATTCTAACTTTCAGATTTTTTGACAGCACATTGGATGATAAAAGCTTCTCAACCAAATAATAACAGGCATTTCCCATATTTATTCTGTGTTTAATAATAATGGTAATAATAATAATAATAATAATAATAATAATAATAATAATAATATGTCCTCTGATTGAGGTTCTGGCTGAATTGTACTTCTATTATCAGTCAGTACATTTCACTTGACGATGTGTGTCAGGGGAAGAACAATTGTTTGTATGCAACTGAAGTCGTGACTAATGTAATTTGTAGCTAGTCGGAAATGAATGCAATGGAGGGGGAAAGGAACTGGCCACTCTACCCCATTATCTCCTGACCTAGTTGCCTTATAAGTGGTGCCTTCTTGGTATCACTTGTGAGGTTCAGACCTGTCTTTGGACAGTTGACTAAACAACAACAACAATAATAATAATATGTTTTATTAGTACTTTAATTAACCACGATTTCATTGTGCATGTGAAGGGGTCAGTCTTGAAGATGCACGAAAAATCTCCACAAGTGGTACTTACTTTCTGAATATGCCTTGTACCTAACTTGGTCTTATATGAGATTTTAAAATTGTATTAAATTAAATTATTTCTTGCTTGCAGTGACCGTGAGCAGACTAAAGCATTATTTAATAAGCACCACCCTACTCATGTGATTCATCTGGCAGCTATGGTTGGAGGTCTGTTCCATAACATGTCACACAATCTGGATTTTTTGGTGAGATTTAATACGGTTCTTTTTAATAGAAAGTTTCTCCATATAGAGTTTAGTTGTTTATTTGGCTCCATACTCAAATATTTACTAATGTATTGGTACCAACTTGAGGGCTCTCATAGAATTGATCTCCTGAGGATTATTGTTGTTGGTCCAATGGCTAGGCACTTGACATTGAAATCATTTGCTGTCTTGCATTCCAGTATTTTAGTATGATTTCATCTTCAATGAAGATTGTACAGTGTACCATTCTTAAAGATGATTGTGTATTATGGAGAAATGATGGAATGAATACAGTGAAAGAAGGAAGACTTTGAAACAACCTACCACAGTTCCATCTAGTGCTCACCACAAATTCCATTTAGACTGTCAGAGATTTTAATTCAGCAAAATGGGAAACTGATACTCTGTTGCAAATCAAGATTTCAGGTATAACTCCCTGTAAAGTTGATTTGAATAATTTCGAGGGAAAAATTGTTCCGGGGCCGGGCATCGAACCCGGGACCTTTGGTTTAACGTACCAACGCTCTACCAACTGAGCTACCCGGGAACTCTACCCGACACCGATCCAATTTTTCCCTCTATATCCACAGACCTCAAAGTGGGCTGACAACCGTCAAGCAACCAACTTCGAGTGCACACTAACTCTGTGTGACTTAAATTGTGGTTTTCTGTTAACGAACAGTGACGTGTATTATGCAAATCAAGATTTCAGGTACTCCCTGTAAAGTTGATTTGAATAATTTCGAGGGAAAAATTGATACTCTGTTTATTCGATTAGTGGTGAATACTAAGAAGTGAAATATTCCAAATTATCACAAAAAAAATACACAATTTAGACTGGGTTACAAGAACTTACTATCCACCGCTGTCGAGTAACAGTTAGCATGCCTAACCGTGAAACAAGCAGGCATGGCTTCAAATTCTGGTTGGGACAAGTTACCTGGTTGAGGTTTTTTTCCAGGGTTTTCCTTTAACCCAATAAGAACAAATGATGGCTAACTTCATTGGATAGTTGGATTCGTTTTGCTGGCATTTCCTCCACCTCACTGAGATGCTAGGTAACCATAGCAGTTGATAAAGCATCGTAAAACAAATTAAAAAGAAAAGAACGTACTTATTTATTTTTCAACTTTTAATGGTCCAAAAGTAGCTAGTCAGCGATGTATGCAATGAAGGGGGAAAGGAACTGGCCACCCTACCCCATTATCTCCTGGCCTAGCTGCCTCATAAGTGGTGCCTTGTTGGTATCACTTGTGAGGTTCAGACCTGTTTTCGGATAGTCGAGTAAAGAACAACAACAACAATGGTCCAATAAGTTATAAGTAATAATGTGGAGTTGCAAGAATATCCGCTAATGTAACACAATTTGTAAGCCAAGAAATTTGGTTGTAGTTTCTATTAGGGACCTGTTGTTAATTATTGGGCTTCAAATTTAATATGTTGAATTTTGGCAGGATTTAAATTTGATTATGTTAGTTTTGTTACAATTTAATACTAAATTATTGTCTGAGAACCAGTCACATATTTTGAGGAGAATTACCTCTGTTGAAGATTGGAATGTGTTGGAGTTATTGGCTGTAATTACTATACTTGTGTCATCTGCAAATAATATGGGATGACCTACATCTTTTATTAGGAGGGCAAGATCATTTATGAACACTAGAAAAAGTAGGGGATCTAATATTAATCCTTGAGGTAACCCATTATTAATAATTCCACATGTCGAGGCAGATTTCATAGTTGTATTGATTTCGACTTTTTCCTATCTATGAAATATGAGTGAAACTGTTGGTGTGCAAGTCCTTTAATTCCATAATAATCTAATTTGTCTAGCAGCATTTTATGATTTGTACAGTCATATGCTTTGGATAAATTAAAGAAAATTCTTCAACTTGAAATTTTTTATTAATTGCCTCCAGAATTTTGCCAGTAGAACCAAATGTTGCATTTTCCGTGGATTTGTTTTTCCTAAATCCAAACTGTTTTGGGACTAAAATGTTGTATCTTTCAAGATAATATAATCTTTTCATACATTACTTTTTCAAAGACTTCGGAGAAAACTGGTAGAAGTGATATTGGTCTGTAATTTTCTGGAGATATTATTTCTCCTTTTTTGAAGGTAGGAATAACCACTAAATATTTTAATCTCTCGGGGAATATACCATTGAACATTGAATAGTTACGTAAATAACTTAGTGGCCTAGCTATAATATGTGAACTCAAATTAATATTTTGCTTGTTATTTCATCATACCCTGAGGAGTATATCTAAGAATACATTTATGAACATTTTGCATGCAGTTGGACATTTATGTTGGTCTCTTGTGTAATTTGTGCAAGTGACCATGGCTTCTGAAATATGGAGTTAAATGTCTGATGGAGCAACTAACAGTCCATTAAATGCCACGTAAGCAACACTTTGTAATTTAGTGGCCCATTTACTTTAATGATTCTTTACCTAATGATAGAATCATTTATTTATTGGTTTGTTTTCTTGCAACCCAGCATTAGTCACATAATGTTCTCTTATTAACATTTTTTTTCTCTTCAGAGTTAGGTTTTGTTTGGAATACTTGCACACATTTTTTTGTGAAACTTTGTTTTCTACATGATATTCAATCAATTCATGTACGTCTGTTACAGCGAACGAATATCCACATCAATGATAATGTGCTACAAACAAGCTATGAGACTGGAGTGCTAAAAGTTGTTTCGTGTTTGTCTACATGTATCTTCCCAGATAAGACTACTTATCCCATAGATGAAACGATGGTAAGTCAGCTTATTGAGTGAAACAGCTTTTTTTAATGTAGAACTACGTCTTTATTTTTGACGTGGTAGGTCACCGACTGCCCAGTAACAATATCCAAAAAAAGTGTTATATTAGAATAGCAAAACAGAAAGTATGCCACTGTGTAGAAAAAGGAGTCTGTTACCTTAAACATTTGCAACTAAATTTAGTGACCTGAAGATGAGATTTCGTTAGTTCTACTGGGCTTCTACAGTCTGTCCACTTAGCATTCATAAAGAAGAAGATGGCACATGAACATTGGGTCCAGGGATACTAAAACGAAAGATAGTTTAGTTTAAACCTTGAAATATTTTTCATTTCCTGAGTTTTTGCAAGTTTGATTATTTATATCACTCACTGCCACTGCCTTTACTCCTGAGTAAGAACTGGGACATTTCCAATTTTTTTACTTAAAAACCTGGGACATTTTGTAAAAAAAAAAAACGGGACACAATAAAAACTGCAAATTTTTAAATAAATCCATCACATGCGTTGCAAGCACATTTTAATCAAATTGTAAAAATACGTCCTAATGCCCATTTGGCAAACCTTGAAATTATTATTATTATTATTATTATTATTATTATTATTATTATTATTATTATTATTATTATTATTGATGATAGGTACTGTAAACAAGAGTGAAGATAATATTTTAAGATGCATTCAAGTATTTCTCAGATTTATGGACGTGGTTGACATGTCTGACCGACCACCATGTGAAATGCAAAATCTAGAATTGCACAATGTATATTCCACTTCCATCCGCATCTTTGATGAATGGGAATTCTCTTCTGATGCTGTCGTTTATACTGCATTTCATTTACGTTTCGGTATGATGAAAAACAATACAAAATTATAATGCACTATACAACTCAACTTTCGGCTATGATGCTATGATACTGAATATAATCGGAAATGGAAATTATAACTAATACTGCCAAATGAGCATGGAGAGAGAAGAAAAGAGCATCGATCTAAGTATCACCAACATTGCTACTTATTGAAAAGAGAACAATTCTCGTAATCCATTTTTTTAGGAAGACTATTCAAAAGCGGGACATTTGAAAAAAAGTCGGGAAACCGGGACATATCATCAGAAAACAGGACTGTCCTGGGGAAAAACGGGATGAATGGCAACCCTACTGTATACCAAATTCCTCATACATTTTATCATTCCTCAGCTACACATTTCAGGTTATCAGAATACAGTAAGAATGATTCTAGAACACATTTTGAAACCTTTATCAAAGCTCTTCCATCAGTATCAAAATACTTCCCAAAATAATTGAACGTATTTTCATAGACAAATAAATTAAGAATTTTGTGTTGTTCCTAAATTATCAGCTTGCTCTAAATGCTTCCTTTATTTAAACCGATACATTTATGATTATTGAAACTCTGAAACAGAACCTAAATTTTATAATGACGTGTTCATGTGCAATACTGTAGAACTTAAGACACGTCCCCACCTAGGTCCAACAGCCTACAAAAATAATGAAAATGCAGACAAAGCAAAAGAATTTGAAAATGTAGAATTCAGAACTGTATGGGAACAAAGCTGATGTAATATGTAATTAACTTGTAAATTTGAAATAGTAATGAAATAATAAAAAAATAGATTAAAATATTTAACAATTAATTACTTCATCAAAAACGCAACGTTTATACGTAAAACTTAACAGCCTCATAAAACATTGTTATACAGTAATATCAGACTTGAATACATTTTCTCACGCTGTTAAAAAATAAACGTCATCCTCAGCAGGTTTATGTTACTTTATTCTTTTCTGTAAGCACATGGTAGACAATTGTTCAATATTGTAGAAACTGAATAGTTCTGTAGAGAATCTAAATGTCATAGTATCAGTACGGTAATTATGCAATGCAATAATTTCACTAAGTCCGAAGTAAATATATTTTATCATTTTATTATGTGATGTTCTTTGTCACAATTTTTCCATTTTTTGTTTTACTTAGAACTACGGTTTTTCTCCTCGCTAGTTTTGTGGAGATAACTTGGGAATTAACTATCACATAAAAATGCGACTCTTTCTAATTTTTTTCCTTGTATTCCCCATGAACTCATTGCATTTCTCTTGTTCTCATTGTCTTCTCCTTGTTCTCATTGTATTCCTCTCGTTTTTATTTTCTCCTTGATCTCATTGTTTTCCTTATGCTCCCTTTGTTTTCCTTATCTGCCCCTTGTTCTTGTATTCCCCTTGTTTTTCTTGTCTTTCCCTTGCTTTCCTTGTGTTCCCCTTGTTCTCCTTGTATTCGCCTTGTTTTTTTTTGTTACCTACATTTATTATATGGATTACAAGGTGTAGTAAACCCCTCCTACTGAAATCCCATCCTCACCTTCTGTTGTGCAACTTGTTTTTAACAAATAAAGCTCTGGGGACAGTCACAGCAGTATAACTGTTCCATAAAGAATGGAGGAAATGTCATTTCAGAATGCTTACATGCTATGGCATGCATAAGTGTCCCTTAAGTGGTGAAGAGGGGATATGGTCTGCAAAGTGTCTGACAGTCCTCCCATTTAGGTCATATGCACCCACTATCTAACAGCAGTTTAGGGGTTGCATGTAGGTGATATAACTGCCTTAACATAAAAATATGGCGCCTAGGTTAAAATTGCTACATCACTCTCCTATATTGGAGAGCAAGAGAGTTAATGGCTTTATTACCAAGAGCTTAGCATTAGTTAACAACAGCAACATTTATTAAATAGTCCACAGCCGTGGAGTAACGGTTAGCACGTCTAGCCGCGAAATCAGGTGGCCTGGGTTCGATTCCCAGTCGGGGCAAGTTACCTGGTTGAGTTTTTTTCCGGGGTTTTCCTTCAACCCAATATGAGCAAATGTTGGGTAACTTTCGGTGTTGGACCCCGGACTCATTTCACCGGCATTATCACCTTCATCTCATTCAGACGCTAAATAACCTAAGCTGTTGATAAAGCGTCGTAAAATAACCTACTAAAATTTAAAAAAAATTATTAAATATATATACTCATAACTAGACTTCGTTGAGTTGCCACACGCAGCATGCCATCAGGTTGCCGATGTACGGTAGTATAGGGGAGGTGAGCGACCGCCCGGTCTCATAGTATAAGCAGTTCATGTTAAGAGTTGTGACCGGTCCAAATAGATAGAGCAGCTACAGCTAATGTATACCTATGTAAGCACTTGTTTTTGCATTACTGTGGTTGGAATAATCAAAGTTTAACATTTGTTCAGTGCAGACAGAATTCAGTCAAACATACTACAATGAGAGTGTTGCTGTTCCAAACAATTGCCCCTGGAATACTCTTACCTCCGCAGCCAGTCTTGACCCATTAGGGAACGTGGTTGTATTCTGTTAATTATTATGCAGAACACTACGGCAAAATAATGGAGGTAATTGATGCATTGCATAGCATAGACAGTTTCGTCATTGCAGCTATAAAATCATTGCCTTCTGAACAGCTATTGGAAGATATTCTGTTCATTGATTCTAATTTTAAAATCGTGTCCGAAAGCATTATTCTGTTAGAATCGTCTAAACTAAAACTCTCAGAAGCCCTTAATATAGTGGATAAAATATCACAAACCATTATCCAAAATAACAATTCACTAATTTCAGAAAAAGTGAAATGTAATTTGAGAAACATTATTGCTAAAAATTCTGCCTATTCACAACTTCGTATTATAAATGATGTACTATCAGGTCATGACAAGATGTCTGAAGTTGGTGTACTAAAAAGTAGTGACTTTCCATTCTTCAAATATGCACCTATTACATCGTGTGATGTTGAATGTACATTTTCCTAATATAAAAACCGTAAGTGACCATCGGAGGTGGTTATTTTGCAGTCGCTCAAAATGTACGTAACTCTTCACTGCAATGCACATATTCAGGGATGATGTGAGTATCTTACATTCAATTTTAAGAGGTAATATATCTCACTACAAAATAATTGTGTATTTACATGTTTAGACATTTCCTACTTCAATGATCATTCATTATATTTCTTGAATGAAGGATACAGGTCTTATTGTAACTGCAGTATACTGCTCAGTGTTTACATCAGAGGCATACTCCATCCGTTGCACATCCCCTTCTCATACAGTCTATACCGCGTGCGCAGTAAACCTTGCGATTCTCGTGGCAATTCCACGAAGTCTACTCATAACTGTCAATTCTTTCTGCTATTTAGAGTGACAAAAGGAATAATGGGATAGAAACAGAATCCAAAGGAAAAAATGTAATATATTGGTGGTCCGTCTTAAAAAATACTATACAAATTACAAGTCACCCAATTGCGATTTTAATAGGAAGTGTGTTTTGTGTGCTTTCAGATCCATTTAGGACCACCGCATCCATCCAATTTTGGCTACAGTTATGCCAAAAGATTGATTGACATATCAAATAGAGCTTATCATGAACAACATGGGTGTATGTTCACGTCAGTTGTTCCGTGCAATGTATTCGGACCACATGACAACTATAGTTTACAATCAAGTCATGTCATCCCAGCGCTTATCAGGAAACTCCATGATGCTGTTGAAAAAGGTAAGACGGTCAGACTGGCTCTTGATATAAAACTATTATGGAATTTTACCTTAGTTAATGACTAGTTTCGTCTTGATATTCGCCATCTTCTAGTGAAATCTGAAGATGGTGGAGATCAAGCTAAAACTAGTCATTAACAAAGGTAAAATAGCATTATAGTTTCAATTAACACAGGAAAATTGTTTATGTACCAAATTTACCAAATCTTAAAAGAATAAAAAAAATTGAGTAATTGCGCCATTAAATCTTTCATATTAGGATATAATTTTTTTTGTACAGTCTGATAAGGCTTGTAGTGTATTATAGCATTTGTATAGCATTTCTTGAATGGCACTCAAAATGGCTTGTTGTAAACGAATTGTAAAGTCTAAAAGAATTTTACACTTTTCAATTGATATTGTACAGAGTGATTTATATAGAACTAACGCATTTCTTTTCTTTCTTTCTTTATTTCAAAACTAACGATGCTAGCCACAATTTGTTATACCTCAAATGTAGAGTATCTTTGGGCGATTACTAACCTCTATAGTAAATGTTGAAAATTCTTTATTTATTCAGCTGGAAATTCACTTAATGACAAGTTTTAAACGTCAAATTAAGCAGGAGTTTTGAGTCCCTGTCACGAGATGCGCAAATGTTTATTCTTTATTCCTTATTGTTGGCAGCTGTTTTTCGACGTTTTGTTTTAGTCACTGAAAATGCAGTACGCATTAAATCAACGGCTCTTCCTTGTGAAGCAATACTGGATTACGAATTGAATTACAAAGGGCATACCAGAGAGAATTTGATGTTCGTAATCCCTTCCCCCAAAGAAACATAATACTCGGACTGGTAAACAAATTGGAAACAAATGGATCTCTAAAAGAATAATAATTTTGATGACAATAAATATGCAGAATAAAGAATAAACATCTGCGCATCTCGTGACAGGGAATCAAAACTCCTGCTTAATTTGACGTTAAAAACTGGTCATTAAGTGAATTTCCAGCCGAATAAATAAAGAATTTTCAACATTTGGTATAGAGGTTAGTAAACTCCCAAAGATACTCTACATTTGAGGTATAACAAATTGTGACTAACATCATTCGTTTTGAAATAAAGAAAGAAAGAAATGTGTTAGTTCTATATAAATCATTCTGTAAAATGAAATACATAGATTTTAGGGGCCCACTCTCTTTGTTCAGTTAAAATGCATCTGAAAACTGATGACTGTAGATATGACCATTTCAGTGTTGCAATGAACAACACTTTTTTTTAAACAATGAAATTAAATAAATTAATAAAGAAATAAATAATTCGAATGTGCTGTTGGCATCTTATAGTTGAATTACTTTATTAAATAAATGTTGAGTCAAATGCATTTCACTTTGTCTCTTATGTGATTTTAAAAATTTGTGTAAGTTTAGTTGTACACACCCAGAAACAAAATTTGGGTCACCTGTATTTTCCAGGTTCCAGTTGTAACGTACTGCACAGTAAAGGCCCATTCACAATGAAAATTAAACATAACCATAACATAAACACAGAAGTTTGCGCCCAGGCTACCAAATGGGATCATTCACAATGATTCACATAAGCATTGACATAAACATTATCGTAAGACGTTAACATGATTTTTTCATATTTTGTGACATTGCTTATTTACTTATTTATTGCACTAAGGAATATGTCTAGTTTTCATTTACCTATTTGTTATATTGGAAAATAGATGTCGCTGGTATCGTTCGATCAGTCACCAAGTTCTTGCATTACATTTTGTGCGATTTTTGCTATGCTATAAAAGAGGTAACTAAAAAACGCAAATTTCAAGTTACCTAGTTCTTGCATTCACACGGTGATGAGGAAATGGCGTCGTTGTTATGTTTCCATGGTTACCAAGCATGTTTGCTGTTATGTTTATGTTCCCATTGTGAATGATTGTATGACTTCTTGATTTTACTGTAACGTTAAGTTAACACTTACATTATGTTTAATTTTCATTGTGAATGAGCCTTTAGTTCTGAGCATTTGCAATATGTTAAGCCCTATTCACAATGAAAATTAAACATAACCGTAACATAAACACAGAAGTTTGCACCCAGGCTACCAAATGGGATCATTCACAGTGATTCACATAAACATTGACATAAACATTACCGTAAGACGTTAACATGAAAGTCTGCAAAGTCCAAACTTTCATGCTTATGCTTACGTGATTTGCAAACAGAACACAATCGTGGAGCGCTGAAGTATAAGACAGAATATGAGGAAATGGCTTCGTTGTTATGTTTCCATGGTTACCAAGTATGTTTGCTGTTATGTTTATGTCCCCATCGTGATTGATGGTATGACTTCTTGATTTCACCGTAACGTTTACAATCTTAAGTTAATGCTTACATCATGTTTAATTTTCATTGTGAATGAGTCTTTATAATAGGAATTTGGAAAATTCAGATGGTCCAAATTTTGTTTCTGGGTCTGTAGCTATATTTTGGAGAAATTCACAAAATATAAAAACACCATGACTTTTGTTTTCATTCAGGAAAGTCATCGGGGTCTCCCGAGAGTACTGTATTCACTGTTCTTGGTACTGGCCGGCCCTTACGTCAATTTATTTATTCCTTGGACCTTGCCAAGCTGTTCATCTGGGTACTGCGGGAGTATAAAAGCGTAGATCCAATTATTCTATCTGGTAAGTACAGTTAATTACATTTGTTTTCTGAATGTTGATAATATTACTACCAAGTTCTTCTTTCCACACTTTGACACAAGGAACTCTTTTAAAATGATCTCATCAGAGATGGCTCTAGAAATGGTGCCATAATGCTTTGGCATTACCATAAGAAATAGAAATATCTTTATCTTTGTACCATGAAAATGCTAAATGGTTTTACATACAATTCTCTTGTTAGAAATGGCTTTCAAATATCACGCCAGTAATAACTTGTCACACATTTCTCTGTTGTACGGAAGCACGAGCATCTAGCTAAATTTATTTCTCTTTACTGCATGACAAATAACAAACACATTCAATGCATATGCAGAATCAAATCATTGATGGAAGAGTGAACTACGTACCGGTAATTTGGTTTTAACATTTGTCTGATCAACGAATTCATGCCACAAACAAACTGACCTTAATAAAGTGGTTATTGTTTTTTATTGTGCATTTCTAACAATATCTGCTTGTCATCTGTATCAAGCCTTCAGACAGTTTTTCAGGAAATCAGTAGATCATGAGCGTAATATTAATATATCTTTGTTCTTAACACGAGTTTCCTACGATTTTAATTTTCTGCAGCAGTTAGTTAGTTAGTTAGTTAGTTAGTTGAAGCTTTTATCATTCAGTCTACTGTCGAAAAATCTGAAAGTTAAAATTTATAAAACAGTTATATTACCGGTTGTTCTGTATGGTTGTGAAACTTGGACTCTCACTTTGAGAGAGGAACAGAGATTAAGGGTGTTTGAGTATAAGGTGCTCAGGAAAATATTTGGGGCTAAGAGGGATGAAGTTACAGGAGAATGGAGAAAGTTACACAACACAGAACTGCACGCATTGTATTCTTCACCTGACATAATTAGGAACATTAAATCCAGACGCTTGAGATGGGCAGGGCATGTAGCACGTATGAGCGAATCCAGAAATGCATATAGAGTGTTAGTTGGGAGGCCGGAGGGAAAAAGACCTTTAGGGAGGCCGAGACGTAGATGGGAAGATAATATTAAAATGGATTTGAGGGAGGTGGGATATGATGATAGAGAATGGATTAATCTTGCTCAGGATAGGGACCGATGGCGGACTTATGTGAGGGCGGCGATGAACCTCCGGGTTCCTTAAACACCAGTAAGTAAGTAAGTTAGTTGTAATAAGAAGCAATTTTGGTGCTTTGTTGTTCACACGTTAAAGATAATGAATTAGTGTTTTATTCATTAGAACTTTCTTTATGCCAGGTAGAATGAAAGTAAAATAATACTGAACAACAAATTTCAATCTTTTGTTTTGCAGTCGAATGAAAAGAGGTAATTTTATACATCTTAATTACGCAACTTTTAACACTATATCACTTTGGAAAACGTATTACATGTCTTTCACGTGTTAAATTTAATGTTACCTTGTTAACATGTTTCGGCCTGCTATTGGCCATCATCAGAACTGCTTGTTGCAGACAGACAGATCATTTCAAACACGTTACAAGAACACATCACAGCCATAACAAAATTACAAAACACTTCCACATTGCAGAACACGTCACAAATGCTAACCACATATATAGAGACATCAACACAGACATGGAAATACACATCCAACCAAAAAGCCAGAAACTGAACACACTAGAACAATACGAAATATATAGACACACAAAAACACATCCAAATGAAATTCTGAACACACAACTCAATTTCAGAACACACACACTCTTTGACTCCACATTACACTACACAAACACACCCCTACAGGAAACAAAACAAAAGGCGCCAAGACCAGCAACAAGCAGTTCTGATGATGGCCAATAGCAGGCCGAAACATGTTAACAAGGTACATAAAATTTAACATGTAAAAGACATATAATACGTTTTCCAGATAATTTTGTAGCTTATGTTGAATTCAGATCTGAAATCCAAACTTCCCTGTCACATAGCGTTTTTTCGTGAAATTCTACAAGACAGTGTTGTACCTCACAAAGGAAAAATAATACTGAAACTATAAATTATTGAAAACTGTTAGTTAATGGCGTTGTCTATGCTCCCAAACCTCGAGCTTGCTATAAAAGTAGATATAAATAGATGTATAGTTGTGACTATCATTCTACAGCAACATGCGTGAGAACACGTGATATCACAAACTTAGGTCGGATGACTTGCATAACGGATGGCTACTGTGATCGACTCCCACCAATGACCATACTCAAACTTATCAGGATTTTATAATGGGGAAAGACTTAACTTCACTTTGTTTCTGCTTATCTTAACACTTTACTTGTGTAGTTAATTTCACTCATCATACTAATATCAATCACTCTTCTATGCTGATTCTATTCAGGATACGTAGGAAATCTGCTTGGTTTCTTAATTCAGGTAATTTAAGGGGTTAGGTACAGCTTACAGCAGTAAAATTTTGGAAATATTCAACATATTTTCCTCCATTACTGATCTTGTACAATAATGAAAACTAGTATGTGTAAAACACTGTCCTATATGAAAATAGTACATTATGCAACGAGCCTATAATGATAGTAATTAAGACGCGGGTATGTTTGTTTATGAAACGAGCGTCTTAATTACCATTATAGGCAAGTTTCATACGACTTTTTATGCTCGACCATATTTCTAACTTGAAATTATTCAGAAGTATTCATGTTATTCGTATCTGACAGAAGAGCGGAAGTGACCTTGTGCATAGCTCGTAAATTGTGAGATGTGCACAGACGCGAAAGTATTGCTTTTTTCCGATGAACAATAATGTCATTGACCTTGATATAATCTAGAGAATAACATGAACTAATTTTGATATAACCTGGAAATTGATTTAGAATTGAAAAACGAGATGACAAATTGAATTTATTTGAATATTATTTACAATTAACGCTAATTATTATAGTAACAGAACATAACCTTCTGCGACAATATTGGATTTCCAGCCTCCGTGACGTTTCCCTCGTTGTCTTTCAATTGCATATCCGAGAATAATCGAAAACCTGAACTTTAATGAATAGGTGTACTTTGATGACATGCATTAAAGGACTGCTACCAGGTGTATAATTACTACATTTCGGCATGGTCGAGCATAAAAATATTTTTACGATTGAAAAAAAAATAATTTACATTTTTTTTTTTCTTCAAAATTCAGTTCACTGTGCAGTGATGAAGCGTTTCCCACATAACTCAAAAACTATCCAACATTGTGTGATGAAATTTTTTGTATGTATTTATGCATGTCATATCTACAGTATGTTGCAAGATCACTTCTCTATCTTTGATAGATTGATAAAAAATAAATTCATTTAAAAAATGGTCAAATATCAGTATTTTCTTCTAACACGAAGGAATGTAGTTGAAATAGCATAATATTGTAAACATGAGTTTCAGCAATAAAATAAGAGGAAGAGAACATGAAAAAGTTAACAAGTTTATGAGGTATGAGGGAAACGCTTTATCACTGCACAGTAAACTGCCACCATTTTGAATTTTGAAAAAAATGTATATAAATAATTTTTTTTTAATCGTAAAAATATTTTATTCATATAGCATAAGGAAGTGTTTTACACATACTAATTTTCATTATTGTACAAGATACAATAATGGAGGAAAAAAAATGTTGAATGTTTCCAAAAATTTTACTGCTGTAAGCTGTACCTAACCCCTTAAGATTCAACACTAAATTAATTACAAACAAAACTATACTTGATTTATTGAATTTACAAATATGATAGAATATTTACATGTAAGAGGTATCTTCATTCTTGTGTCCACCAACTGATGCCGTAATTTCTTCCGAACTTTCTTGAAATGTCTTCTGCAATCTGTCTGGTTAAGTTGACTAAAAGCTGAAAGCTCTGGTTCTTTCGTCTATTAAGTTGTTGTAAGTTGAGAGAAGTTTCTCCGAATCTATATTACAAATTGCCTCTTAACATTTATTTAGGATATTCTAGCTATAACAAACTAACAACATTTAAACATTTTACAATGCTTTTGTTTGCTTTTCCGAACATGGTTTTAGTTCACAGTAACCAAGAACTAATTTATCTTTGTCCAAGTCTTTCATATAATTCACCTTGCATAATAGGGTTAATGTCTACCAGTGTAATGTTCTTTGGGTCGAAGATTGTCGGGTTCTCAAAAATGGTTCTACTAGTGTCAGATGACACCAATGAACATTTTTGTTAGGGCCTTTATCGTTGTCTGTGTAAATGTGTCCTTGAGAGTGGCGGCTCTTGTAACTTCCCTGTCCTTCAGAGCAGCACTTGTATCATCCATGAAAATGTCATCCATTACATTTTGAATCTTCTATGCCACATCAATAAATTTAGGAATGCAGTTATGTTGTCAGACTCCAAAGCAGCTATTCTATCAATCGTATCTAAACACACACCTTCATCTCAAACAGCAGAAATAACTAAAATGCTCTCTTAATTAATATCACTCAATAAAAGAATTGTATTCCAATGGATACCGTCCCATTGTGGAATCCTGGGAAACGAGAATGCGGATGCTTTAGCAAAGAAGGGTAGCACTACTACTTACAGACCTGTTACTAAATCTACATATTACTCTGTGAAAAGATTTATTAGATCTACATACTTAGACTTGAACAAACAAAATTTGATAACACAATCCCAGGGGAAAAAATGGAACTCTCTGCATCAAAATCCACAGTTAATTCCCGATTTACCACGAAAATCGTCTGTAGTTGCATTTAGATTGGCAACAGGCCATGACTGTTTGGCCAAACACCTGCATAGAATTGGAATATATCAGTCCCCTAACTGCCCATTGTGCAACTCAAACCAAGAAATGGATTCGGAACACTTCAAAATCTGTGCTTCAGTGGCTGGTCATGATAATATCTTTGAAAAATATTGGAGTGCAAGAGGTCAAATGACTTTATTGTCAAACGCCTGGCATTAGAAAACAACTACATTTTGAAAATTTGTTTTTAAGTTTCTTTAGTTTATCATGTAAAATGTGTGCAATGGGATAAGTAGAACCTTCCAACATTGTTGTTAGGTCTGCTAAACATTTTGCATGTTCACAGACAAACACTGCTTGAGTATGAATTTCAGATATTTCATTAGAACTTAGAGAACTGAAGAATACCATACCAACATTCTATATTGCATGCACTAGGATTAAAGAACTTACACATTATACGTAAAAGTCGCGTTATATTTTGAAAAGTCGACCTGGTTGGCGAGTTGATATAGCGCTGGCCGTCTGTGCCCAAGGTTGTGGGTTCGATCCCGGGCCAGGTTGATGGCATTTAAGTGTGCTTAAATGTGACAGGCTCATGTCAGTAGATTTACTGGAATGTAAGGGTAGATTTGAAATAGAAATTATTTCTTTTCTTGTAGTTATAGCTGCTATAACTAAAAGAGCTCAAATTCCGTTTTCTTCGTGCTGAACTTGGCCAACCAGGCTCACTAATTGGAGATGATCAAATCTATAATGTAATTTTAATGTGGGACAAAATTCTGGCACATCCGGCGATGCTGATATAACCTCTGTAGTTGCGAGCGTCGTTAAATGAAAGGTAACATTTAACATTTATTTTGAAAATAAAGTCATATCATATAAGAAAAATGGTAAAAATAGCGTTTTTCTTTAAATTAGTATATAAAATGCTAAATTCACGTAAAAATTCGCGTTATCACAAATTTTGCGTGTTCCTATCCATGCCTAACTTAAACATAAATTATGTTTAAAAATAAATACTGGAGTTTAGAGATATGGGACATTCAGTTGCAATTTATATGAGAGGAATTGATAATTGAAGAAAAAATGATAGGATTTGTTGGATATCTAATTATTTTTCAACATAATCACCTTTTATTGAACACGATCTAGAACCTTTTTTATCCTCCTCAAAATTCAGAATTTTTTGACCGAAATCAGTCCTTCACTGCTTCCATCACATCATTATCACACTCAAATTTCCTTCCTTTCAAGATCTGTTTGCGGTTTGCAAACAGAAAACAATTGAAGAGTCCACTGCAAGAATGATGGATGTCACTTTCTTCTCGAAAATGAACCAAGACTGTCAATGTATAGCTTAAGACATATAGAATATACATAGAGAGTTATATGGCATTAACACTGATAGTCATTGTCCAGTAATGATCGGAAAATCACAGTTAAGCTTTGAGCACTAAGCATTTCAAACTTTCAATTGCTTCTCCTGCAAAATGTATTCCAAATGACATCCATCATTCTTGCAGTGGACTCTTCAATTTGAAGTTCCTTATGGTGCTACACACATACTTAAATCTTTCATATCTATTACTTACATCAACTTCACCAGTCCAAAAAATTAAATGTATTAACTTCTTCAATTGGCTGAAGGGAAACTCAGAAATCAAACCTTACTGGCTGGTGACACATCCAGTACATAATTCTTACTCATAAGGTCATAAGCTCCATACAATAAATAGTTGGACTGATGCTTTCCTCTTATACTTCGAATAATGAGATAGTAAAAGGACAACTCATCTTTTCTGAATGTTTTAACGTTACTGCATGAAAAATGACTGCACTGCACATACTTTCATGATTGGCAGCCATGTCTTCTTTCAGCTACATTCATTATGGAAATTAATATTCATTAATATTTAATGTTCACAGTCTGTGTAAGTCATACTAGGACCATGTACAACTGTCATTTTAAAACAAATGCTTGTCTTTACAGCGGATGAAAAAGACGAAGTATCAATAAGAACTGTTGCTGAGACCATTGCAAAAGCATTTGACTTCCAAGGTGAAATACACTATGACTCAACACAAGCAGATGGACAGTTCAAGAAAACTGCAAGTAATGCTAAACTACGAAGTTACTTGCCTGATTTCCAGTTCACCCCTTTTGAGCAGGCTGTGAAAGATTCAGTGAAATGGTTTAAAGAGAATTATGACACAGCAAGAAAATAAAATTGTTGTTATTTTGTGTAAATAATGTAAAGATATACTTAATTTTTCAAGTATATATAAGACTGAAGAAAAAAGATCATTGTTATTATTATCAGACGGGGGATTTTTGGTCCCTACACAGAAACAAGACATCATGTCCCTTGGCGTACGGAGCATAGGACTGAGGACAACAATCTCCCTGCAACTGACGAACAATCATGCTTAGATGTTGTATATTACAGCTCAGTCATGTGTCTGCATGCAGTCAAGGGTGAGCTGTCATTATTGGTTCCACATGGACAGCTTTATCTCTAATATATTTCTAAAGATTCCGTCCAGAATAAAAATATTAAAGAAAAAGGCACCTGGAATTCTGTTGCATTCACACCCACTTATTCTGTAGTGCACCTGGATAGAAGCAGTATTTTATCATTCTCAAAATTATCAGATGATAGTTAACATAGGCAGTGTGCTGCATTGAAAACAATAAACTCTTGATTTCTCCACAATTAATAGTAATATGCGTTACAAGAGCGGTATGTTGAAGTTTTCATGTTCGAGGAAAAGTTTGAAAAAGCAAAACGTAGTTGAGCTTTTTTAATTTCCGGGAATTGAAAGAAAGTATACTGCTCGTGTATCGTACATTATTTTGTGCGAAGATCGTTTATTACATACCTGAAAGAGGAATTTCTAATTAGTTTCAATGGAATCTCCATCTTGGTTTCTGTTCAATGACGGAAAATTTGCAAAACAAAAATATCTATCTTCAACATTGTTGCTTTAAAATGTTTTCTGTGTTTACTATACTCCAGCAGGCCGTGATATACGTCTGTCTTTTTTTTTCCCCCCAATCTATGATGAGTCTGGAATCTTATTGATTTTTTTCACTGCTTCCTTAATGTTACTTGCATCACGAATGCAGTAACTTTAGAGGAGTTGTAGAGTTTACTTAATTTTTGCAAATATTTAAAAACAATAATTAACAGTGCAATTTAGGTGAAATTGCAGTGGTAAGTTTCCAAATTAAAATTATTACTATATTGAACGTCTCTAAAAATAATATGTTAAAAGCCTAAAGCAGTAAAATGAATATGTCACTTAAGCGGTAAGAAGAGGGAAATTGTTATGTGTGTTAGATTGGGAATACTGAATGTGGAATTTTAGACTTTCCACAGATTGGTTTTGTGCGGAAAGCAAGCAAATACGCACGATCTCGCACAAAAGAAGATACATAGTAAAACGGTCAGATCCGAGACTTTCATATATTTCTCGGTGTGTTCTTTCAGCCACTAGTAGTAAATCAGGGTTGGATGTGGAGCCTGTATGATGCATGTAAGTAGCCTCTTCATCCCTATTGAATACAAGTTCCAATTCATTTGTATTTAACCAATCTTCCAGCTGTATTTTGGTCTCTATATCCCCATAATTTGGAATGGGCATTAAAATCTCCCATTATTATAGTTTTATGTGATATATAAAAAATATTCAAATCAGGACTGTTATTTGGAGGATTGTAAACAAAATATATTGGAAAGTGTTCTTTGGATCTCCATAAATCCAGATATGCTATTTCTGTCTTATCTGTTTCATTCATTTCTTTCACAATTTTGAAATTTGATGTGAGGTTATTTCTAACACCAATGAAATACCACTAGCTATTTGTTTTCCTTTTGGTAAGAGGTACGTTGTATATCCTTTTATGCTGAAATATTTCTTCTGGTTGTTACATATATTGGCCTCTATTATACCAAAAACATCTACTTGTTTGGTGAACAATACTTTGGCAAGTTCTGTTCTCTTATCCTGAAATATCTTGTTTGGCTAAACCAGTGCAAAAACACAGTCATCCTGTGTGACTCCAAAGCTACAATCCAGTCCATCAGCTCAATTACATCCCCTAAAATGGAAAAAGTAAAAGAAATTCATTGCATGGTAAAACAAATTCAAATGCTAAAAAAAAAAAGTGGTCTTCCAATGGATCCCGGCCCACTGTGGACTGAACGGTAACGAGAAAGCAGATGTGTTAGCAAAGAAAGGAACTAAAATCAACTTAAAAACAATTTTCAAGTTCCCATATGAATCAGTAAAACGAGTCATAAAAAGAATAAGTAACAGCGAACAGGCAAAGCATCAAAATTCAAAATGGAAAGAATCACTCAAAGATTCAAAACTAATTCCTGATCTACCTCGAAAATCTGCCGTGGCCATGTTTAGATTGATTACTGGTCATGATTGCCTCCATCGTATTGGAGTACTGAATTCACCTAAATGCTTACTGTGCACCAGAGAAGAGGACATGGAGATGGAGCACCTGGCTAATTGTGAAACTCTTAGGACATTTGTGGACCTTCCATCAAAATATTGGGAAGCAAGAAGGATGATGACTTCAT
This sequence comes from Periplaneta americana, assembly GCF_040183065.1. Classification (NCBI taxonomy): domain Eukaryota; kingdom Metazoa; phylum Arthropoda; class Insecta; order Blattodea; family Blattidae; genus Periplaneta; species Periplaneta americana. Next base: position 165,462,470 of record NC_091122.1, on the reverse strand, counting down.
TGTTAAATCCAGAGCATTAGACACACACACACACATAGTGAAACGTAAAACCTTGGATTACAAATAACTTGATTTGCGAGAGTTTTGCAAAACGAACGAACAATGACGAAACATTTTTGTTTGATAACTGAGCGATGTCTTGCAATATGAGCAGCACGATTTGTACGCAACTTGCTTCGCTTGCGAGCAACAGCAAGAGACAATGGAAGGGATCTCATCTGAGGAGGAAGAGGAGAAAAGAGCAGACGAATTCCTCGCTTCAAATGAGATTAAAGAGGTACATAAAAAGTGGGAAGCAGTACAACATTTTGTTCAAATTCACCACCCTGATAAGGTTGTAGCAGTGCATGCGATAAATCTGTTTAACAACAATGCAATGTCACATTTCTGCAAAATCTTCAAAACGAGGCAAAAGCAGGTGTCATTGAATAGGTTCTTAGTCAAAGCAAAAGATTCCAGTCAGTCAAGGAGTTAGAAGTGATTCCATTAGTGATATTGAAAATATTTTCTTTAAATATTCAAGGAGTTTACTAAGCAGTAAAACAGGTGAAAGGTACTCAAAAACAAAATACAGGGAAATATTTTATATTGCACTATTATATTGAATTTTACCTAAATTATACTGTAATTTATATGAATAAATGGTTGTGAAACGAATTGCATTGTTTTTTATGGAGAAAGTCGCTTTGATATGCGAGTGTTTTGGATTAAGAGCACGTTTTAGAAACGAATTATGCTCGTAATCCAAGGTTTTACTGTATTGTTTATCTAACAGAATATCGAATATATTCCCAAGCCATAAATAAACTACAATCATCAAACCTAGCCATGCTAGAAAGTATCAGCATAATGGAAGAACTAGCACTATCTCTCAACAAAGTACAAGAAGGGCCCACTGCTGAACGAATTCAAAGAAAGTTCGAAAGTGTTGTGCACAAAAATACAGGCTATTCAGTATTGTGTGATTTGAGAATTACAGTAGCGTCCAAATTAATCCAAACATGACATATTTTTACATTTTCTGTCATTGTTGGCCACACAGCTGCTCATACTGCTTTAATTGACATCTGTAGTACGTGTAATTCCATTGTTGAAGGTCTGTCATTATTTTTTTTATAATATGTGACATTTTGCCTGTCATTTTGTACTTATAAGCATTTCAGTTGTGTTGAAGACTTAATACTGCAATCCTGTGTACATTCTGTCGTCTTCACAAATGGTTACAACTCCACGAAAACGGTCTAAAATTATAACATTAGCAGAGCATTCTTCTATAACACAGAGGCAAATTGCTGCAGAATGTCTCATCGGTTTGGCTACTGCTAATTCGATCATAAAACGATACAGGGAGACTGTATCCATCACACCCCAGAAAAAAGGAAACTGTGACCGGAAAAGGAAGACTTCACCTGCAGATGATCGTTTAATTGTCAGGAAAAGTAAATGAAATCCTAGACTAACTGCTGTCGACTTAACCCACGAGTTAATGGCTACCACTGGGGCGAATATTCACGTCACAACAGTGCAGCGTAGGCTTTTGGAAGCTGGACGAAGGGCTCATAAGCCTATTAAGAAGCAACTGCTAACCCCTGTTATGTGCAAAAAACGCTTAATGTGGGCAAAATTACATCAACACTGGACAGTGAATGACTGGAAGAATGTACTTTTTTCCGATGAGTCTCATTTCGAGGTCCACGGCCACCGTGTTTCTTACGTACGGAAAGGATCCGAAAAAGTAACAGCAGCTCATCTCCAACAAGCACCCAAATACCCCCCCTAAAGTAATGTTTTGGGGTTGTTTTACACATGAAGGGCCTGGAGCATTAATACCTATCAAGGGAATGATGAATTCTGACAAATATATTCACTTATTGGAAACCAGAATCATACCCCGGCTGGAAAAATCATTTTCGGATGGCAGAGGTGTGTTCCAACAAGACCTGGCACCATGCCATATGTCTCGAAGAACTACAGAATTCTTCAACAAGAAGAATATTCAGGTACTCCCCTGGCCAGGCACGCAACCCCATTGAGAACTTGTGGTCAATTTGCAAAAGAAGAATGCAAAAAATGGATTGTTCTACAAAGGAGAAGATGATTTCTGCCCTCATTAGTGTATGGTTTTGCGATGAAGAAATGAAGAATATTTGTGGGAAATTAGTGGAATCCATGCCAAATCGTCTCAGAGCTCTTATTAGGAACAAGGTAGGCCACATAGATTACTGAGGTATGTCTTAGATCCTTTTTTTTTTATCCCGTTTGAGTGTTTTTGCATAAGTAATTACGTTGTTTGGATTAATTTGCGTGCTACTGTAAATTGCTGTCAGACAAAGCTGATGATAATGACGAGCCTTTTGCGAGAAAATTACGAATGATTTTGTAACATGTATGGTTTACTCCTTGCGCACTAGAAGCGGTCCTATACTCTTTGTTTACAAAACTGAACATTGCCGAGAGGTGGAGTTGTAATCAACCCATACACGCAGAATGTACAGGACAGATACAGTACATAGTCTCAAAAAGTATCAGTCACGTTTATTTGGCTTCCTCTTTGCGAATGAGTAAGAATAAATTGGAAGTAGTACTGTCTATGGAACAAGAAGTACCTTTCAATATCAATTCGATCATCATAAACTGCAATGGCATTAGCAACAACAATAAAAATGATGATTCGAGTAGTGATATAGATATGGAGGGTGTAGAACAGATACTGTAGACTAGCAGCTGTGTAGAGGTAAGTAGTGAATGTTTTCAGTTCAAGGTTCAATGTAAACTATGTCCCTCTTCCAGGGTTTCCAGACATCCCGTAAAATACAGGATCGTGCTGTTTTTCACTAATGTGTACCGTTGTTCCCAGAAAAGTCTTCAGAACAGCTTTCTGTCCCATATTTTAGAGTTCTAAACTGAGAAAAAACGAAAAAGTTACAATGTCTATTCTACATTACTAATTACAAACATTGCATGTCATCATTGCATTGTAGATGGGCTATTATGAAACAATATTATTGTGAGTTATTAATTTCTCAAGGTGAGTGATGGCAACACCAAATGTTTAGATGAAGTCTGGGTGCAAATTCTTCTTAAAAATACTGAAGGAGAACTCTCAAATTTGAAGAGGGTAGTGGAGTTCATTATGTGTATCCCTGGAACAAATGCGTGTTTGAAAGATTATTTTCTCGCATAAACGCTCTGTGGACTGATGAGAAAAATAAATTGTCTGTAAAAACGATGTTTGTTGTAAAATCATTCTTCAGTGACGATTGTGTTGCTTTTCATTACATGATTCTTCGAAATAAACAACTGTTAAGTGAAATTCATTCTTCAGAGAAATATTGCAAGGCCAAGGCGTATTGATTTATAAGAATATTGTCACGTGAGTAGAGTATTATGTAGCTATTTCTGTAATAACTTAGTAAAAGCAATTTGAAGGCAACTTACATAAAGAAGCTTAAACTTAATGCAAATATGCTCCCTAACAATTTTGTTTACTATTTGTTTACTTAACCCTTAGTCAGTTAGTAAAGTGTTTGTGTAATAAACTTTACTACACACACACACACTTTGAAAGACTGGCATATTTGATGGGTGTGCATACTAAATTTACTCAGGGATAACTGATAAGTAGGGACTGGAATTTTATGTAATTACATATTATATTCCTTTGAACCTAACCGTATATAAATAACAAATCTTTGCGAATCTTGTAATTACCATTAATATATTAAAATTTGATACTACATATTTTTACATATTTACCCCACATTACATATTATGGCTTGGTATTACATAAATCTACATATTTAGGGGTTTTTATTCATTTTGCTTCTTTAAAAGAAAAAAGAAAACTGCTGCTGGAGAAGTTTACAATTTGAAATAAGCCTTTTTACCTATCCGAGAAAGGATATATTTCGGGACGAAACATAACATCTAAGTTCCAGGAAGTAAAAGAGGCGCTCACCCCTTACCGCCCTCTGTAAATATGAATGAACAAAAGGCAACCTTTCTCATACAACTACTCTGTATTGTAAAAATCAAGGAGGGAATAATCTCATACGCATAAGTGGACGACATAGTAGTAGGGTCTAAAGACCTTACAAAGTTACAAGAAACAATAAACATCATGGTAAAATGGTGCAATAGAAACAAATTTGATATAAATGTGGACAAGACAGAAATGATGATACTCTGAAACGGCGGAAGAGCACCAGAAACAGTAGAAATCGTCATGAAGAACAGAAAATTAAAAATTGTACCAGACTACAAATGTCTAGGCTTAACAATACAAACCAGCGTAGATATTGATATTAAATATTTTAATGATTTTACATATTTTGGTACATATTCAGCTTATTTTTTTTTACATAAATATGTGCATATTTCACACCTTGATATTACATAAAAATCCGGTCCCTACTGATAAGTGTCCTGTATTTTATTTCAATATGTCTGGGAATCCTACGTTTCGTCCATTCACTGTGACATCACCTGTTCTTCTAGATGTTCTATCATTGGTGTAAATGGGTTGCTGATCCTGTAACAGCAAACTGAATAAAGGGCCCAAATTTTGTGTGGTATAAATTCAGAGTGGTACTGCATACAGTTACTTGCATCAATTTTTTAAATGTTATCAGATAATTATAACACACTGCTAATGATTATTTTAACACTATATGGAAGGTTTTTGATGATATATAGAAGATTCGACAAATAATGGAGAAAAAATGGGAGTATAAGGGTACAGTACATCAGTTATTCATAGATTTCAAAAAGGCATATGACTCGGTTAAGAGGGAAGTATTATATGATATTCTTATTGAATTCGGTATTACCAAGAAACTAGTTCGATTAATTAAAATGTGTCTCAGTGAAACATACAGCAGAGTCCGTATAGGTCAGTTTCTATCTGATGCTTTTCTAATTCACTGCGGGCTAAAGCAGGGAGATGCACTATCACCTTTACTTTTTAACTTCGCTTTAGAATATGCCATTAGGAAAGTTCAGGATAACAGACAGGGTTTGGAATTGAATGGGTTACATCAGCTTCTTGTCTATGCGAATGACGTGAATATGTTAGGAGAAAATCCACAAACGATTAGGGAAAACACGGAAATTTTACTTGAAGCAAGTAAAGCGATCGGTTTGGAAGTAAATCCCGAAAAGACAAAGTATATGATTATGTCTCGTGACCAGAATATTGTACGAAATAGAAATATAAAAATTGGAGATTTATCCTTCGAAGAGGTGGAAAAATTCAAATATCTTGGAGCAACAGTAACAAATATAAATGACACTCGGGAGGAAATTAAACACAGAATAAATATGGGAAATGCGTGTTATTATTCGATTGAGAAGCTCTTATCATCTAGTCTGCTGTCAAAAAATCTGAAAGTTAGAATTTATAAAACAGTTATATTACCGGTTCTTCTTTATGGTTGTGAAACTTGGACTCTCACTCTGAGAGAGGAACATAGGTTAAGGGTGTCTGAGAATAAGGTTCTTAGGAAAATATTTGGGGCTAAAAGGGATGAAGTTACAGGAGAATGGAGAAAGTTACACAACGCAGAACTGCACGCATTGTATTCTTCACCTGACATAATTAGGAACATTAAATCCAGACGTTTGAGATGGGAAGGGCATGTAGCACGTATGGGCGAATCCAGAAATGCATATAAAGTGTTAGTTGGGAGACCGGAGGGAAAAAGACCTTTGGGGAGGCCAAGACGTAGATGGGAGGATAATATTAAAATGGATTTGAGGGAGGTGGGATATGATGATAGAGAATGGATTAATCTTGCACAGGATAGGGACCGATGGTGGGCAATGAACCTTCGGGTTCCTTAAAAGCCATTTGTAAGTAAGTAAGTAATATAGAAGATTATGGCCCCACATTCGTCTGTTCTTACCGTGTGCTACTATTCTTTATGAAAAACCATAAAAAAGAGTATATAGGAATAATCTTCACATTATAGACGAACCTAAAGACAGTATAAGAAGAGAAATTGGAAGTGTTACATGTATAGAATTTCCGTACATGAATAATACTTTCATCAAATATTTCAGGAATTTCTAAATGCACACAGACACCAATTTGAACAACTCCTATAACACAGGTTAGTACTCATTAATAAATAAAAAGGTAATCGTGTGCATGCTACTGTTATTCAAAGTTATATCAGCGAAAAGGGATTATAAAGAATGGACACTGAGCGAATTTTCCTGTGTTTTGTTTCTCTGTGCGCCAGCGGCTAGTTCCACTTTCAAGCGCTAGAGGTAGTGTAATCGAGCATACGCTAAGATAATAAATGAGAATAGAGTGAATGCACAGGATCCAAACATCGCCTACCTTATTGCATAATCCAGTAACGCTTTGCTTCAAATAAATTCAAGTTAACAGCTTTTCCTTATTTCTCAGTGACAAACTAGTTGTAATAATAATATTTTATATTTCAGATATAATGCATTATATTATAAAATAATATAATACATTATAAAATTAAGTATCGAATTCGTTTAATATTTGTATAATAATATAATATAGGTATATGGTTTTACTTCTCGTAAGAGTTTTGTTTTTCCATTTTCAGCGCTATCAAATCATTACATATTTTAATTGTTGTTGGAGTCAACGTCTCAACTCTCATTATAAAGGAACTGTAGAGTCTAGACATTGCAGTTAATGGAGGATTTATTACTTTATGGATCCAATTTATTTTATTTGAGTACATAATGTACCTAGATGTATTAATTGTATGTGTTATATTTCCGCTGTGTCGACTGCTAGCTGGTGTGATGTCAGCGCCAACTCTAGGGAGAAAGCAGAATCTGACGCTTTAGCTGGCTTGAAGGTCATTGAAATCAGTCCGGCTACATCAAAGGTACCGACGCGAAGTGTCCATTCTTTATAATCCCTATTCGCTGGTTATATCAATAAAGATACGCGGGAGTTTATGGATTGATAATGACACAGTGTATGCCAGCCATACAAGCTGCCCTGGAGCCGATCTGAATAGACGTAAGGCCTTTCTTCGCCTAGAAATTAACTTAGCAGGCTACATTAGACGTCACAAGTTTGAAGTTTAAGATTTTGAAAAGACATTCATTACGTATTAAAATTAATATTATGGAAGTGAGATTAAAAGAGGTTAGGTTCGTCAAGAATCTATGCCAATTTGTTTACCAGTAGGAACTTGGAAGTACTTCGTGCTTTTTGTCCTCTTTGTTCTCTACTAAAGGCTTGTGATACCAAACAATTGACATTTTAATGAATCAATTTTATAGATTACATGTCATCTGGTCCCTTCCTCTAGTTCACAAAGTTTACATTCTGGATTTTTATCATAGTCTCATTCTGTGCAAATATTTTCTAAGGATACAGTAATCCATCAATAACCTCATCAATATACATCCGGATGTTTAGACATTAATGAGGCATTTAAAATATGAAAACAGGGCCACGAAGCTGTAATACAGAGTGATTCATTTGGGAAAGTATAAAATAAAAACCTTGAAACTTGATAAGGTTGCTATTTATTTTTCGTAATCCGTAAATACAGTACATTCTAGATCTAGAAGGATGAGAGGTTTGCTCACATTAGACTCAACATGCCCACCATTGTGTAGACAACACTATTCACACCATGAGGCTAATCCCTCCCTTCAAAAGCCGAGAAGATTGTTGCTTTGATATCATCAATATCCTTGAATTGCTGTCCATAGACACTATTCGTTATAAAACTTCAAACAAAGAAATCAGATAGTGTCAGGTCTGGAGACTGTGGAGGCCACGTAATTAATCCACCACAACCGCACCAGTTATGTCAAATGTTATTAAAAAAATCACTAACGTCTTTTCCTTAGTGAGGTGGTGCACCATCCTTCTGAAATTCCGTATCCATGTGGTTTTCCTGTCGCAGCTGTGATGTGAAGAGCAATTCGTCGTTGTTCCTGCAATAACTGTTAGGCCTGTGTGCAAAATATAAAAATTTTCAGTAGGAAGAAAAAACAGATTTATTCATTCAATGGCAGTGGTATATAGGAGATTGTGGATTCTTATATTTTCGAAAGAAAGAAATATAATTATATATAGGATATTTTATTATTTGCTGTATCATTATTTAAGTTATTTAATAGAGCAAAAATCTTAAAATCGATAAATATGTCACAAAGGAGTTATTGCAGAACAACATTATCGACTTGTAATCATCTCTAAACACCATACTCACGGCGAAAACGACGTTGAACTGATGTTATACTTTCAGAGTCCGTAAAACACAACATGCATTTTAGCTTGTGTTGCAGTAAACTGCATTTTGTGTATTGAGTCGTTGCTAAGAGATAATCTGATGTCTTTTGTTTATAAAAATGATACAAAATTCCTGTGTTTTAAAATCATATTGAAACTGAAATCATTTTTTTGGCCGATCGTGGTTTTCAACGACTTTACCGATGTTCTTGGTAGGTCTTGTAAGTAAATAACAAATGAATAACACTTATCAACAAATACGAATAAAAACGAATGACACCTACCGACATAACAAAGTAAAATAGGCCTAATTAATAATATTTTTTTAACAAGATCGGCCAAAAAAAAGTATGCAATACATGTGTGTTAAGTGTTTCAGAAACTCGGAAATTATATCTTATTGCCTTACTATCATCCGAGTGTAATACTCTTGTATCGGTATATAGTGGAAACGTTATGTGGCGTGTGGTAGAAGTGGCATCACTGGCTACCGTTTATCATCACAGGTGCGATTAATTACATTAGTTTTCGTTGCTATTTCCACATGGTTGAGCAGAACCTCGATAAAGAGCTACTAAACACATTGCCGATGTTTCCCCAGTGAAAACAGTTATCACGTGCGTCAGTGTCAACACGAGTCGAATATAGCGTCTGAGTAGTGGGACTTCATGCCAACATCAGCTTCCGGGAGACTTCTATCAACATTTATATACCTTCCTCTGTTCCTATTATTTCTCTTTAGGCTACTTCTTAACGTTTTTCTTGAATATCCTCCACCTCTATCTCATTTTTATTTTCTTTCTGAACTTCAACTTCTTTTTATTTCCTTTTTCTAACGTGAAACGTTTATATATGTTTGACATTCGAGAGATCTGGTCATGTTGTTAATGTGGTGACGTCCAAGCATGCTACGTCACGCGAGCGATATGAACCGCAACTGTTCCGCTTAGGCTGGGAAGCTGAACATTGGTCAAATGGAATACACAACCTATGTTTATTATCAATCCGCGGATTCTTAGGTTCGAACCTGTTGCTATCTCGTTACTCTCGAAATATCGCTTTTCTTTTTTGTTTTATGTATCAACGAATAACATACTTAAATTTTAAAGCACTCCTGTACAAGGTTTGCGCTCTCCGAGTCTGCTCACAGCTCGAAAGCGGAATGCAGATATTGGACGAGTGTGCATGAAATGAATTCCCGTTCAATGTTTACAAAACTATCTTAGACTATTATTAATTAATAAAGAAATATTTATTTTACAGAAATAATATAAACTCTATAGCTACTTAAATATGCAATATCATTTTGTTATATTTTTATTTATCAGTAGGCCTACATGAAAACGGGGTTTTATGCTGTTGGCAGCTGAAAGGAACAGTAACCTACTGATAGCAATGAAACATCAGTTACATATGTTCGATGTCTGTCCTTATTAAAGTTAATAATAGAAAACAGTTGCTCACAAATATAAATGTTGAGACAAACATAGCAATCATTTTCGCAGCCAGCTTGTGTAGTCATGGATATTATTGCTGAGAGTCTTGTAAAACTCGACCAGTCTAGTAGTATTATTCAAATGGTCTTTAGCCCTTAGGCCACATTGAAGATCAAGCTGTAAATCGTATGACACTGTTTCAACTGGTGTTGAAGGAATTTATTATGATAACTTTAAACTTCTTTCCAATTAAGACAAGATCTTGGAACCTAGAATTAAATTCATTTTGAATTTCAATTAATGTTTGCACATAATCGTTCAACATGGCTTCATTACGAGCAGTTTTTATCGTTGGAAAGTGAGCCGTATTACCTTCCCGAAACTGACTTACGAAAAGTGTAAGTTTACGACTGAAATCCCGTAATTTATTCAACATAACAATGAGCTGGCCTTTTCCCTGAAGAGAGATATTTAAATTGTTGAAGATTAATCAATTCTAACGTACCCTACCTCATGTAGTCTAATAATGCAACTTTCAACTGCTGAACCTTTTTACTGAGATCTTCACCAACAAAACCATCGTATCTGTATGTGTGGACTAGTAATGACGCATTATATTATGTTTTCCTCTTTCTTTCAAACTTTTGTGGCAGATAGGCGGCTCTCCCGCTCCCAAGGAGCGGCAGCACTCAATGAGCGCCGTTTGTGCAGGCCTGTTTTAAAGGACCTAGGAAACCTAATTCGTAGGTTAGGACCTAAAATTGCCTGTTTCACTTGTCAGAACATAAAAAACGTAATTTGTTGTATTTAACCTGTACATCTGTATTTTATTTATTTTAAAGTAACTGTGGAACTTGCTGAAATAGTATTGCCGTTCATTGCAGCGTAAATACCTTTTTTTGCGAGATCGTGCGTATTTGCTTGCTTTCCGCACAAAACCTATACGCGGTAAGTGTGAAATACCACATTCAGTATTCCCAACGTAACACACATAACAATTTCCCTATTCTTACCGCTTAAGCGTCATATTCATTTTACTGCTTTAGGCTTTTAACATATTAACCTAAATTGCACTGTTAATTATTGTTTTTAAATATTTGGAAAAATTAAGTAAACTCTACAACACCACAAAAGTTACTGCATTTGTATTGCAAGTAACATTAAGGAAGCCGTGAAAAAATCAACAAGATTCCAGACTCATCATAGACTGGGGGGAAAAAAAGACAGACGTATATCACGGCCTGCTGCAGTATAGTAAACACAGAAAACATTATATAGGAACAATGTTGAAGATAGATATATTTGTTTTCCAAAGTTGCCGTCATTGAACAGAAACCAAGATGGAGATTTCATTGCAACTAATTAGAAATTCCTATTTCAGGTATGTAATAAACGATCTTCGCACAAAATAATGTACGATACACGAGCGGTATGCTTGTTTTCATGTTTTCGGAAATTAAAAAAGCTCAACTACGTTTCGCTTTTTCAATCTTTCCCTCGAACATGAAAACGTCAACATACCGCTCTTGTAACGCATATTACTAATGTTTTCCTCTTTCTTTCAAACTTTGGTGGCAGATAGGTATTGACTCCAGCTGCTGTGAAAAAATAAGCATTTTCCCATGTAATATTGAAAGAATTTGCCTGATGATCACTTTTCCGTCTTTTAGATTCCTCCATTATGTAGCCGTAGATAGGCAAAGTGAAATAGCTACTGATAATATACATTACACCAGATAGCTGCGTGGACTATACCTATAAGAGGCTTACGTCATTCCGACGTACCTTTCCGGCGAGCTGTTAGACGGCTCTCCCGCTCCCAAGGAGCGGCAGCACTCAATGAGCGTCGTTTGTGCAGGCCTGTTTTAAAGGACCTAGGAAACCTAATTCGTAGGTTAGGACCTAAAATTGCCTGTTTCACTTGTCAGAACATAAAAAACCTAATTTGTTGTATTTAACCTGTACATCTGTATTTTGTTTATTTTAAAGTAACTGTGGAACTTGCTGAAATAGTATTGCCGTTCGTTGCAGCGTAAATACCTTTGGTGGGAAAGCTCTACAATGCGGCGACAATATGCAGGGTGTAAAAAATATATATTACAAGGCACGGTGGTAGGTAGATGGATACCATGTGATCATATTTTGTTAATAAACCCATGTCCAGAAACGCTTTGTTTACGTGCTAGCGTCTCTAAAATGTGGAGGAGGACGTAGGCAGTACGGATCACAAAAGCTAGGAAAGAATTAAAAAAGACAATTGAAATACTGTAAGTAAACAGCATTTCAATCAACAACAGAAGGTGCTCCAAATGGCTGCCACCAACTTCGATACATTTTGTGCATCACCTGGTTATGTCATGTCGAATTCTTGGTAAGGTTCCCTGTTCTCCGCTTTGCTTTTAGTCTTCGCATATAATCCATGTATCTTAATGTTGTCTATCATCTGATAACTTCTTCTGCCCTGAACTTTTCTTTCGTTCACCATTCCTTCCAGTACATCGTTCAGTAGGCAGTTTTTTCTCAGCCAGTGACGCAACCAATTCCTTTCTTTCTTTCTGATCAGTTTCAGCATCATTCTTTCCTCACCCACTCTTTTCAGCACAACTTCATTTCCTATTCTGTCTGTCCATTTCTCACACTCTATTCTTCTCCATACACACATTTCAAATGCTTCTATTCGTTTCTCTTCACTTCGTCACACTCTACACAAAACACTTCACTAGTCTCTTCCTTAGTCATTTTTTCAGAGGTCCGCAGAAAATCTCCATTTTTGTTAAAAGCTTCCTGTTCCATTTTCATGTATCCCCAGAAAAAGAAATCCAATGGTGTCAAGTCAGGTGAGCGAAGGGGCCAGGCTATTGGGCCTCTACGTCCAATCCATCTATTGACAATGGTATCATTCAAGTGGCCACGTACCTCATGATCGAAGTGTGTTCTGGCAGCAGCTCATGTTACTGCTTATAGCACACCCCAAGTATTTGAAGCTGTCCACTTGGTAAACGTGCGAATAGTAAATGAGGCGTTAGAACTTCTTTATTTTTCTTACGATAACCATGGCCTTCGTCTTGTTTGCATTTATCTTCATCTCATACTGCTCTCAGCTGTCATTTAGCTTCAGTAACATATTCCTTAACATGGTCTTCTCTTCTGCTAATAATGCCATATCATCAGCAAATCTTATACAGTTTATTCTTTCTCCTACTATCACCTCTCCCATGTTCTGTGAATAGTTCTTCACTAAATCCTCCAAGTAGATGTTGAACAGGGTAGGTGATAAAGGACATTCTTATAACAATAATAATAATAATAATAATAATAATAATAATAATAATAATAATATTAATAATAATAATATAAAAATCAAGTGGTTTGTTCCGCTTTCACATGTCTGGATTCTTTCATCTTTTCTTCGATATGACTACATTTCTTCTTCGTCTTGATCTGTAGGCGTACTCTTTCATAACTTTCGTAATTTTATATTTCTTCTACCAGAAAGAAATCTTTCGAATGCCACTATTTCAAATAATTAAAATTTGGGTCTAAACATACTTACTTACTTACTGGCTTTTAAGGAACCCCCGAGGTTCATTGCCGCCCTCACATAAGCCCGCCATTGGTCCTTATCCTGAGCAAGATTAATCCATTCTCTATCATCGTATCCCACCTCCCTCAAATCCATTTTAATATTTTCCTCCCATCTACGTCTCGGCCTCCCCAAAGGTCTTTTTTCCTCCGGCCTCCCAACTAACACTCTATATGCATTTCTGGATTCGCCCATACGTGCTACATGCCCTGCCCATAGGGTCTAAACATAGAATCGTAAATTTTAAATATGCTGTATAATGATTTATCTTATCTGCATTTGTTTCTAAAAGTGATGTGATTTCATTCTTAGGCTCGCCTTTAACTTCATAGGATGTTAACCCTTTCTCTTTAAATCCGACGTGAGGTAGCAACATGCGTTCTTCGCTTCAGGGGAATTTGGATTCCTGGTTGCAATATCATATACCTCCAAGCACGCGGATACACCGACGTCATTGTTTGTGTAGAAGGTAGTAATGTAATGCAATAATTATCATTGTTAAATCTTGGCAGTTTCCTCAGTCAGGAAGTGTAACTTACGTAAGTAGCAAGGCCAGCTATAGCCCAGTTAGTTCAACAAGTGAGGATTTTCCCACGGAGTTTAGAGACTTTGTAGCGTATAAAGTGATTTCAGGACGAATTTCTGTGATATTAAAAATTACCTACAACAATACAGTGGTGTTCATTATTCTTATGCAGATGACACAGTTTTACGTTTTGGTGAAAAAATCCGGTATGATAAATACAGGGACATCATTTTATTTTACTAACATTTTTAATATTAACCTGGCTATACCTTTAGAGAACCGGAAACACAGTTTGCTACCCCCTTCCACCACTGGAGTTCGATGATACTGGCGTAAAAAACAAATAAATCACTCTACTAGGTATAGGAGGGAAGAAAAGTAGTTCATCCATTTACGTAAACTAGGAAATATCGCGATTTTGAGTTTGATAATTTTCATTAGGTTTTTGTTTAATCAAAATACAGTACTGTATTAAGAATAAGTGTTTTTACTCACGAACTGAGCTATCCATGCGAACGTATTCATTATGCAGTGTATATTATACTGTCTACAGCACATTAGCGTACAATGTAGAGAAAGAAGTTAAAATTTAAAAATAATCATAATATGAATATTTAAACACATTTTTGAAAATGGTGGCCGTTCATTTCGATACAGGCTTCAGTTCTTTTGTGCATATTATCGCACTATAGACTATTGCATCTAATTCCAATTACCAGTTTCGTCCTTCGTACTAGTAACTCATGTTGAAATAATTCTGTACCTACTCTACGTACTGTAAATTCAATCTTCACTTCTGCCCGACCCGAAAATATAAAATTACTCAGACATGCTATCTACTGTCCGTCCAAGTGGTTATGCCCCAGAATCGTAGAAATGGGGGAAATCACGTGGCAGTTAATTACTTAACGAGTCCTTTTATTTAAGTTATTTTAAACAGTTGTATAATATTACGTAAACGTCCAATTCCTAACAGAAATTAATGTTTTCAGAAAAGAGCTAAGACACCCCAGCTTTTACAGAGGGGCGAGCAGAAGCAGGTGGGGGAAATCGGGATGCGACGTAGGCAAACGGACAGTGCCTGTGCGAAAATATGATTCAATATTGAAAGCTCTTTCGTCACTGGAAAACGCGAACATATTTCTGGAGCGTACTGTACTCACTTACTCAGTGCTGTTTACTATATGCTGCCTTGATTCTGTGTGGAGGACAGTTGGAACTTCATTAGTAGAAGGTGTGGGAGTGAAGTACATTAAAAAACTGAGGTACAATAAAAATTGAAGTAAAAATAAAATGATGTCTCTTTATAATAATTCAAATAATGAACGTAAATTAATAAAAAAATAGTTTGACATAAATTATCGTTCTATCAACGAAAATAAAACCATAATTATTTCAGTCTCATTATCTGAAAAATATAACAAACATCCTACATCTATATTAAGTGTTAAATTAAGTGATTGTTGCCTTATACAGTGTAAATGTCCGATTATTAAGGAATCCTCTGAAGTTAAATATTTAGGCATAATTTTCGACAATCATTTAAAATGGAACCAACACATTAATTACCTTATTCAAAATTAATTTTCATTAATTTCCTGAAAAATCCGATAGGCTATATTAACTATTTAATTTCCATTTTGGGCGGAACATATTTTGACAAAGTGTAACGATCGGGTCTAGGGAGTTTTCGTCACAGACTTTTCGTTAATGTAGTGATTAGTCACATTTTGTTTGCCGCGCAGCTTTTCGTCACACGATACAATACCAGTTCCGTCACAAGAATATTAATTTTTCGCTGTTTAAAGTTTTGATATGCATATGTCAGCGATAATGTACAGTTCATCCAGGGGACAGAAATATTTTGTGTATTATAAAAATAAAAACAATGGAACTATTTTGCGCTCCTATAAAACTAAAAAGGATGGAGATGTTTTGTGAACCTATAAAAATAACCATGGCAATGTTTTGTGCTACTATAAAAATAAAAACCATGAAAATGTTTTGCGCTGCTATAAAAATAAAAGCCATGGAAACGTTTTGCGTGTTACTATAAAAATAAAAAAAAACGTGGAAATGTTTTGCGTTACTATAAAAATAAAAAACATGGAAACGTTTTGCGTTACTATAAAAATAAAAACCATGGAAACGTTTTGCGATAGCATAAAGATAAAAGGCATGGAAACATTTTGCGATACTATAAAAATAAAACTATGGAAACGTTTTACAAACTATAAAAATAAAAACCATGAAAATGTTTTATGATACTATAAACATAAAAACCATGGTAACGTTTTGCGATAATATAAAGATAAAAACCGTGGGGACATTGTACGACTCTATAAAAAATAAGAACCACGGAAAAGTTTTGCGATGGTAGAAAATTAAAAAACCTGGAAATTTTATACGATAGCATGAAAATAAAAACTATGTCCTCTTTTTTTTTTTTTTACAATACTATAGAAATAAAACCATACAATATTTTGCGATATTGAAAAAACAAAAACCATGGAAATGTTTGGCGATATTATAAAAATAAAAACCATGGAAACGTTTGCGATAGTATAAAGATAAAAGGCGTGGAAACGTTTTGCGATACAATAAAAATGAAAACCATAGAAACGTTTTACGAACTATAAAAATAAAAACCATGAAAATGTTTTACGATACTATTAACATAACCATGGAAACGTTTTGCGATAGTATAAAGATAAAAACCAAGGAAACGTTGTACAACACTATAAAAATAAAAACCATGGAAATATTTTACGATACTATTAACATAACCATGGAAAAGTTTTGCGATAGTATAAAGATAAATACCAAGGAAACGTTGTACGACACTATAAAAATAAAAACCATGGAAATATTTTGCGGTGCTATAAAATTAAAAAACCTGGAAATGTTATACGATAGTATAAAAATAAAAACCATGGACTTTTTTTTTTACAATATTATAGAAATAAAATCCTGCAATATTTTGCGATATTAGAAAAACATAAACAAAGCATGGAAATGTTTGGCGATATTATAAAAATAAAAACCATGGAAACGTTTTGTGATAGTATAAAGATAAAAAGCATGGAAACGTTTTGTAATACTATTAAATGAAAACCATGGAAACGTTTTACGAACTATAAAAATAAAAACCATATTAATGTTGTACGGTACTATAAACATAAAAACCATGGAAACGTTTTGCGATAGTATAAAGATAAAAACCATGGAAACATTGTACGACAGTATAAAAATAAAAACCATGGAAATATTATACAATTAAAAAACCTGGACATGTTATACGATAGTATAAAAATAAAAACCATGGACTTTTTTTACAATAATATAGAGATAAAACCATGCAATGTTTTGTGATATTATAAAAATAACAACATGGAAATGTTTTGCGATAGTATAAAGCTAAAAGGCATGGAAACGTTTTGTGATACTATAAAAATGAAAACCATGGAAACGTTTTACGAACTATAAAAATAAAAACAATGGAAATGTTTTACGATACTATAAACATAAAAACCATGGAAACGTTTTACGATACTAAAAACATAAAAACTATGGAAACGTTTTGCGATAGTAGAAAGATAAAAACCGTGGAAATGTTGTACGACTCTATACAAATGAAAACCATGGAAAAGTTTTGCGATACTATAAAATTAAAAAGCCTGGAAATGTTATACGATAGTATAAAAATAAAAACCATGGATTTTTTTACAATACTATAGAAATAAAACCATACACTATTTTGCGATACTAAAAAAAAAAAAAAACAAAACAAAGACCATGGAAATGTTTGGCGATATTATGAAAATAAAAACCATGGAAACGTTTTGCGATAGTATAAAGATAAAAGGCGTGGAAACGTTTTGCAATACAATAAAAATGGTTTCATAGAAACGTTTTACGAACTATAAAAATAAAAACCATGAAAATGTTTTACGATACTATTAACGTAACCATGGAAACGTTTTGTGATAGTATAAAGATAAAAACCAAGGAAACGTTGTACGACACTATAAAAATAAAAACCATGGAAATATTTTGCGATGCTATAAAATTAAGAAACCTGGAAATGTTATGCGATAGTATAAAAATAAAAACCATGGACTCTTTTTTTTTTACAATACTATATAAATAAAACCATGCAATATTTTGAGATATTAAAAAAACAAAAACCATGGAAATGTTTGGCGATATTATAAAAATAAAAACCTTGGAAACGTTTTGCGATAGTATACAGATAAACGGCATGGAAACGTTTTGCGATACAATAAAAATGAAAACCATGGAAATGTTTTACGAACTATAAAAATAAAAACCATGAAAATGTTTTACGATACTATAAACATAAAAACCACACATAAAAACCATGGAAACGTTTTGTGATAGTATAAAGATAAAAACCATGGAAACGTAGTACGACGCTATAAAAATAAAAACCATGGAATTTTTCTTTACAATACTATAGAAACAAAGCCATGCAATATTTTGCGATTTTACAAAAACAAAAGCCATGGGCATGTTTTGCAATGTTATAAAAATAAGAACCCTGGAAAAGTTTTGCCATGTTATGGAAGTAAACATCCTGCAAACGTCACCAATAAATATCGTGTGACGTATAATCCTACGACAAAAGTATTATGCGACTACAGACTTGTAACGAAAATATAATCTGTGTCGAATCAGACGCATTCCGAGTATTTTGTTACGAATCACCTGAACCCCATAACAATTTTATTAAAAATTGTTTGATAATAGCAGTGTATACAGTAGGAAACTAACATTTTAGCGTTTTCATATTTAAAAAATTTTCAAGCGCCTGAAACCAGACTTGTTAGTGCATAAACTCCCATGTGTAGATATTAACAACCAATCAAAGAAGTAATAGCAATCCAAGCTTCTTTCCCGACCCATGGAGTATCAGCAGTAGCTCAGAACTGTTAAGATTTAGGGGAGTAGTGGGTACAGTGAGACACAAAATATTAAGATGTATGCAAGTGAAATTTCATGTATTTTTAAAATCAGGTGCAATAGAAATATACATTAAAACATGGAGTACAGTAATACATAAACAGAAATGTTAATAGATAAAGGACATAGTATACAATGCGTGTTTGTCAAAAAAATGCAAATGTCTCACTGTTCCCATTCAGGAGGGTACAGTGAGACACCACAGTGTCTATTAACGGACATTGAAATGATTTACATTTATTTCAAAAGAAAAGAAAGCTTGCTGACTCTTTATCTTGCCTTGTTCTGTAGCCTTATTTAGAATCATTTTGATTTCTGACTTCGAAACCATCGAAACATCTGGAACAATTGGAAAAGTGAATTTTCCATGACTTTTCAAATTTTGCGAAAAAATAACATTAATTTTTGGTGACAACAAAGGTTATAATTATAAAAATTTAATTTAATTCTTTATTATTTTTTAAATATTTTCTTAAATTTTGTGAATAATCTTTTATTTAAGAAACCATTAAAATTTATTGTATCCATTATTTTAAGCTATAGTTCCTAAATTGGTTACTAGTATGTTCATTTTTAATGTTAGTTACCGGTAAATGTAATATAATTACAGTTTATTTTTGCAAATCATTGGTAAATGGGAACAGTGAGACGTCTCAGTGTACCCTTCAATGGCATGTCTCACTGTTCCCTTGACGCGTAGTTCGTTTAAAAATGACGCCATCACTTCAAAATCAAAACAAGAAAGACGAAACTTTGCCAAACATAACGTCAAATACCATAGTATTAGGTAACAAAACATACATATTTTTATTTCATTTGTATATCCAATATAACCTTCATTAAACACAAGCCAAAATTTTACTTCTAGAGTGAAAAATTACGAATTATTTTTTCACCACTCACCTTTATAACTAAAATCAAATCGAGTATGAAAATACTGTTACTTTACTCATGCAATATACAACTCCACTATTACAAACATTTACTTACTTACTTACTTACAAATGGCTTTTAAGGAACCCGAAGGTTCATTGCCGCCCTCACATAAGCCCGCCATCGGTCCCTATTCTGTGCAAGATTAATCCAGTCCCTATCATCATATCCCACCTCCCTCAAATCCATTTTAATATTATCCTCCCATCTACGTCTCGGCCTCCCCAAAGGTCTTTTTCCCTCCGGTCTCCCAACTAACACTCTATATGCATTCCTGGATTCGCCCATACGTGCTACATGCCCATCGCAAACGTCTGGATTTAACAAACATTTCAACATCAAAATTTACCATCTAATAAAAAATGTCTCACTGTTCTCCCTGTCTCACTGTACCCACTTCTCCCCTACATTTATTGCAGGCAGACGCGGGCAGAGAAGGCACAAGTTTCCAAAATAACTGCAGTGAACCGTGACAGATAAAAGAAGGGCCCCCTATGGCGCAAGGAATTGACTTCTGATATTTTCGTGCCCTCGAAGTTCTTAAATAAAACACACAAACACAAGATTAAGACGTAACGTATGGTCTGCCTTTCGTTTACGTCACGAAGCAGTCAAGGCAACGATCAAAGGATCTGAAGTTAATTATGTACGATTAAACAACTGCCACGAACCAAAACACTACTGGCTGTTCATTTCAAAGTGTGTCATGACGTCACTGTTGTTGGGTCACCGATTTGAAGCGAGTTTCAGCTGATATGTTAGAGAAGTTGCCTATTATTTAAGGCGTTCTTCAATCTGAACTTGAGAACGTGTACGGTATAACTTGAACGTCGTAGCAACAGATGGCGGTCTGTACGGTCTGTGTGCTACCATAACCTCGTTCGAACTGTGTTTTGCGCCGGCAAGTCGTACGCAGGGTATTTGTTATCATCGGTTGCGTACGGTAACATTCCACAACATAAATCAAATGCTCAGTGTTCATGTTGACCGTCGAAGTTAATGTCAACAAATACGTAAGTAATCGTCTTAACCCTCTCCCCATATCCCGACAGTACGTATTTCCAAACAGTTCACATTCCTGCCACTACCGGCATTACCGTGCGTATCGGCACGTACTCTTCAGAATGAACGCCGTACTTGCTAGCCAACTTCCCTGTCTCTTAGATTATACACCTGAGCTGCGGAAGTGTAGGAAGATTGAATTCTCTAGGCTCATCAGCTAGCCACATGACGGCATACAGCGAGCCAAGACACATTTTGAACTGAACACCCAGTAGAAACACTGGAAGAGCCAGCCCAACAGAGTTATCACGAAGATAGTTCAACACGATACACGCGTATCAGTGTGTGAGTCAGAGAAGGGGTTGGGGTGAAGGGGAAACGTAAAGGGATGCAAGGAAACAGAGCTGCTCCAGAGACTCCAGTGAATATTTTTTATTTTCACCCACCCTTCCAGTGAGCCCCGTAGCCTACCCACGCTGCTTCCTGTCAAATAAGTATGGGAGTGCAATCCCTCGAGGCAAAGTGGCCAAAGCACGGCGCTAACCGCTAACCAAGCATTTTGTCTTTCTTTACCTCGTCATCATCAATCAAGTGCCGGTTTTAGCGGGTAAAATCGAGCCCATAAAAACAAGAAGCGAACTTTTTTTCCGTTAAAAGTAAGCATTTAGTTATGAACAGGCTTCGAGACTTTGGACCCGATACAATAAGTTTACGGTGCTTGTACAGGGACATCATTTTATTTTTACTAACATTTTTAATATTAACCTGGCTATACCTTTAGAGAACCGGAAAACCCGTTCGCTACCCCCTTCCACAACTGGAGTTCGATGATACTGGCGTAAAACACAAACACATCACTTTACTAGGTATAGGAGGGAAGAAAAGTACTTCATCCATTTACGTAAACTAGGAAATATCGCGATTTTGAGTTCGATAATTTTCATTAGGATTTTTATTTAATCAAAATGCAGTACTGTATTAAGAATGAGTGTTTTTACTCACGAACTGAGCTATCCATGCGAACGTGTTCATTATGTAGTGTATATTATACTGTCTACAGCACATTAGCGTACAATATAGAGAATAATGAAGTTCAATTGAAAAATAATCATAAAATGGATATTTAAACACATTTTTGAAGATGGTAGCCATTCATTTCGATAGCCTACAGGCTTCAGTTCTTTTGTGCATATTATCGCACTATAGACTATTGCATCTAATTCCAATTACCAGTTTCGTCCTTCGTACTAGTAACTCATGTTGAAATAATTCTGTACCTACTCTATAAAAGAGTACCTTATGTAATGTAAATTCAATCTTCACTTCTGCCCGACCCGCATAGATAAAATTACTCGGACATGCTATCTACTCTCCGTCCAAGTGGTTATGCCGCAGGATCGTAGAAAGGGGGGAAATCACGTGACAGTTAATTACTTAATGAGGCCCTTTTATTTAAGTTATTTTAAACAGTTGTATAATATTACGTAAACGTCCAATTCCTAACAGAAATTAATGTTTTCAGAAAAGAGCTAAGGCAGCCCTGCTTTTACAGAGGGCCGTGCAGAAGCAGGTGGGGGAAATCGGGATGTGACGTAGGCAAACGGACAGTACCTGTGCGAAAATATGATTCAATATTAAAAGTTCTTTCGTCACTGGAAAACGCGAACATATTTCTGGAACGTGCTATACTCAGTAACTCAGTGCTGTTTACTATAAGCGGCCTTGATTCTGTCTGGAAAACAGTTGAAACTTCATTAGTAGAAGGGGTGGGAGTGAAGTACATTCAAAAACTCAGATACAATAGAAATTGAAGTAAAAATAAAATGATGTCCCTGTACTATAGGTTGTTGACTCGCTGCAGGTAGTGGAAGGTAGAGATGTGTTGAGGTAACAACGTTGCTATTTAGAATAGAGTACGGTAGTATGGGGAAACGCACACATATGTACGTTCTGAAAGTAAATATACATTACACAATGATAATGTCAAAAGAATGTGAAAAGCATTTATTCTCCTGTTTTTATAAGCATTTGTGTTTATTTATACACAGTGTCAATGGTGGAAATAAACATGTAGCAATTTTAATTTCTTCATTTATCCTATTGGTCGTCTTTAGGAAGAGCAGTTACAGTACTGAATTACGAGTACAATGTACTACAAGCTACATTTTCAGTGTCTCAAACGTAAATCTTTTTCAGTTGTCTACCAAACACAATTTGTACTGTGAAAAGATGAGCTCTACGTCGCATGACTTTATAGGAGCAAAACGAAAAAAACCTAACATCATTGCACTCTCTAAGAGGCAGTCCTTCATTCTCGGGTGACTCTATGTCCACTAATTTGCTGTTTATATTACACAATGCTCCATATCTATTATTTTTACATTAAATTGATTTCCACTTCTGTTTTACACGTTCAGTAACCGGTGTACTTGGTGTCTCATTAATTCTCTGCGTAATTTCCTCAATTAATTTGAGGGCTTCCGGCATCTCTTGCTCTGACTTTTCTAACCGTGTAATAGTTTCAGACACAGTTTGAAAATATGTTTGTATGAAAACCAAATTATTCATCAGAACCTTCAAATCCAGAGCGTTTTCCTTTGCGTATTTGTTGGCATTCATTCTACAGTACCCCCACCCACTGTACGCTTTACCACTATACTCTGTACGCCGTTATGCAGATTTCCCACTGAACTGTTCTATCGGGTCCGAAATCTCGAAGCCTAGTTATGAAGCACTTTCATTGGTTTACGGCAACCGTGGCGAGAACGTGACTCGCGAGACATTGTGGCTTCTAACCTTCGCCAACTCCCACCCTCTCACTCACTGGAGTCAAATTCCGTTCCATTTGTATTTGTCTCTGACCTGCGAGTGGCATATGTCTCTCTCGAAACCAGGTACGAAAGTTCCAAGTAGGATGGGAGGACGCATTTTTTGCTGTCAATATGATGAGAATATTAAATGTGTGATTTGTTCACACGTATTACGAGGAAAACGGTTGTATAACATAAAACGGCATTATACTACATGTTACTGATGAAACATTAAAAGGTTAAGTGTTATCATCATCATCATCATTATCATCATCATCATCTCTGTACGTCGACCCTTTTTCAGCAGATGTACGAATAATGCGGTTAGCTCTTCAATTTGAACTCACTGATTTACTATGTGATGTCAAATGAAAGCTAGATGTAAGGACTTGACAAATGTTGAACTTTCAAATCTTTGCCAAAAAATAAATATCCGAAGCTTCGTTCTTTCGCTTGCTCTGTTGAAGCCATGTTCGCTACAACTTACGTTTGTGAAAAATTATTTTCAACAATGATAATAGTAAAAACCAAATTTAGATCACGACTGACAGACAAATACCTTCGTGATCAACTACGACTGGCAGTAAGTGACATAATTCCTGATTTTGAAACTTTGTCGCAGAGACATTCTGAAGACAGTTAATTTTAGGTTGTGATATTGTTCATTTATTGTTCATTTCTTTCTTCGTTACACGTACTAAACATTAGTTTGTAGCCTTGTACTGTATAAAATTATATTTAAGTGCTTGACGTAAGGAAAATGAAAATCCATTAATAAGTCAGTTGCTTCACTTCCCCTTCTGTTGTCCGCCTCCCTCCATAGGTGCTATGCACGTTGCAGGTTACACAGTGGCTCGGCGCACGATTACATTTTCGCCACCGCTGGTTTACGGTCACTATTCACTGATTCTGCCGCTCACTTTGCATCATTTCACTATTCACATATTCATTCGCGTTGCTGCTGGCACTTTAGAACACATTTCACTTTCCACCGATTGACGTTTCCTTCGATCATACTGCACTTCCGAATAAATAAAAAGCCAGTAGTCAATTTTAAACGAGGCTAACTGGTTCACGAAGAATATCTGCTGGATTTGAATCCTGACTCTTTCAGTTATCTGTCAGACTAACGGAGCCAGTTATTTCGACGCTGTGATGGAGATACACGATTTTAACATCTCTGATAACGAAGCAGTGATTCTGACGTCCTGGTTATCTGAGTACAGTCACTTCTTGTAAACTTTTGGCTAAATTTCTTTTTATTTTTTAAGTTAATTAGGTACTAATAAATTTAATTATTGTAATTATTACATTTCGAAAATCTCCTCAGTCGTCCTATGTATATTAATAGAAGACGAAAATATGGTTTTAGTTTTAGTAATCAAGTTCTAAGCTTTCTCTGATAAGGAGTATCCATAAAACAAAATGGTATGAATATCGAAAACACACGGTGTTCATATCGGAGTGTTGTAGTTAATTAAACAGGGGTAGATAAAGTGAGATATCCAGGATAACAGAGAGGGTTTGGAATTGAATGGGTTACAGCAGCTGCTTGACTATGTGGATGACGTGAATTTGTTAGGAGAAAATCCACAAACGATTAGGGAAAACACGGGAATTTTACTTGAAGCAAGTAAAGAAATAGGTTTACAAGTAAAGCCCGAAAAGACAAAGTATAGGATTATATCTCGTGACCAGAACATAGTACGAAATGGATATATAAAAATTGGAAATTTATCCTTTGAAAAGGTGGAAAAATTCAAATATCTTGGAGCAACAGTAACAGGTATAAATGATACTCGGGAGGAAATTAAACGCAGAATAAATATGGGAAATCCTGTTATTATTCGGTTGAGAAGCTTTTGCCATCCAGTCTGCTCTCAAAAAAACTGAAAGAATTTATAAAACAGTGTTATATTACCGGTTGTTCTATATGGTTGTCCGGCTTGGACTCTCACTTTGAGAGGGGAACAGAGTAAGAGTGTCCGAGAATAAGGTGCTTAGGAAAATATTTGGGGCTACGAGAGATGAAGTTATAGGAGAATGGAGAAAGTTACACAACACAGAACTGCACGCATTGTATTCTTCACCTGACATAATTAGGAACATTAAATCCAAACGTTTGAGATGGGCAGGGTATGTAGCACATATGGGCGAATTCAGAAATGCATATAGAGTGTTAGTTGGGAGGCCGGAGGGAAGAAGACCTTCAGAGAGGCCGGGACGTAGATGGGAAGATAATATTAAAATGGATTTGAGGGAGGTGGGATATGATGATAGAGACTGGATTAATCTTGCTCAGGATAGGGACCAATGGCGGGCTTATGTGAGGGCGGCAATGAACCTTCGGGTTCCTTAAAAACCATTTGTGAGTAAGTAAGGAATGAAAAATAAAAAAAATAATGTTCTTTCATAAAAAAAATTCAATTCACTTTCCCCGGAAAATGGTACGTGATGGAGCAATTTGCATTTTAAGGGGAGGCAGAAGTGAATATTCCAAAATCCACAAAATTTATCCGATTTGTTTGAAATTGATCATGGATACTAAGTATGTTATTAGTAATGGACATACCAAGTTTCAACTTTCTAAGTACAATAGTCCTGTAAATATTAATAATTTTATAAAACTTTATATCGTTTGATATAAAATGCTCCATGCACCATATTGTAAGAAATTTTCAATATTTCTTTTTATTTATATGTTCAGAGAAGGTATATAAATAATGATTATTATTAGTTTAGTATGGGAATAATATAGTAATACAGTTATCTTGGTTTTAATTTCATATTTTTGAAGGGCACAAAATCAAAAACTA
This sequence comes from Periplaneta americana, assembly GCF_040183065.1. NCBI lineage: Eukaryota > Metazoa > Arthropoda > Insecta > Blattodea > Blattidae > Periplaneta > Periplaneta americana. The sequence goes on along the minus strand of NC_091122.1, from coordinate 165,436,139 downwards.
ACATCGGAATATGAAAATAAAGATAATAAAAATGGAAAAAAAGAACAAATTTTCATTTTTTCTTCAGTTTTGTTCGAAAATTTCACCTCTGCCTCCCCTTAAATTCAGATTTAGGGCACACATATTAGTAATAGTCACCTATTTTTATTTCGGAGCAAGACAAAAAGTAAAAATTTCTGGTTCACTGTTATTTTACTGTGAATAAATAATGATAAGTATTAGTTTATTATGGGAATAATATAGTAATACAGTTATCTTGGTTTTAATTTCATACTTTTGAGGGCACAAAATCAAAAACTATCATCGGAATATCAAAATAAAGATAATAAAAATGGAAAAAAAAAAAAAAAAACAAATTTTCATTTATTCTTCAGTTTTGTTCGAAAATTTCACCTCTGCCTCCCCTTAAATTCAGATTTAGGACACACATATTAGTAATAGTCACCTATTTTTATTTCATATTTTTGATAATGTCTGCATACGAAAATAAAATCTCCGAAAACAAATACGGCGACGTTCTGTAATACAAACTCCACAAGCTGGTTTATAAACAATACTCATTTGTTGAAAGGTTGTTGAGACAAAATAACATGCTTTTATTTAAACAAGAGCGGAATTTTGTTATTATTAACACTGGTGCTGTGCGTATTAATATAACATAAACTTTTACTACAATAGATTGGCATCCCTTCAATTCTTTGTGATAACTGATGTTCCTTGTGCCAAGTTGTGGAAGCTGGTATACCCCTCCATTCCTGCGGCGTCGGGGCGCATGTGCAGACGTCTAGCGTCGTTGAATGAGAAACAATGGTAGGGAGGGAAAGAGGGAGACTAGCAGTGGTTCAGATGTGAAGGGAGTCAGTTCCTCATGGGCTAGCGTTGCGGACCGTGTCGTTCCTAATTTAGACAAGCCGACACAAGCTTTCTTTCATTTCTATTCACTCCCAAGTCTATGTTACCAAGTTCACACAACACGTGAACAGTTCAGTGAGTTGTTAAGACATGCAATGTGTATTATTTATATACCCAAACGTATTTTAAGTTAAATAATTTTTGAGTTACAGGAACCAAAATATGAACTTTCTTTTCTTTCCTGCAACAGAAAGTTTGTAACAGTCTCTATCTCTTTTTGGTGTTTTCTACAAGACTTTTAAAAAAATATTGATAATGTCAGATATTGATGTTCGTTTTCAGGACATCAGAACTGTGGTATCTATATATTTCAGTAACTGACTAGAAAAAACAGAAAGTGTATAACAATATTTTTGTATATTTCTTAGATAAACAGAACTAGTTGTGAAAGTGTCCGCTATGTCTCTGAGGTAGTGATAACGTTGATTTGTTGACGTATTGTACAAGTGACAGTCTGTTCAGAAACATGGAACTGAAGACAGTCCCGTTGTACTGGTTTTAGGTTATGTATCGGAATAAACACCAAGAAAATGGAATACAGTTTTACAAAAATAAGTGATACTGAAGCCGAATATGGAGAAGAGGAGATCCGTTGTCGTTGGACGGGTCTTATCTGCAGGAGTTAAATTAAGAGAAAAAAGAAGTGGTGATTAGAAGACAGGATGCCGGGCATTGTGGTGTTCAAGAGGCGGTGGAGCGTCGGAAGCGACGACCTTGTGGTACCAGGTGTCTTCCTTTTCGTCCTCCATCTGATATGGTGAGCACCCTTTGAACTTATTCACACACCACCGCTTGGCTTTATAAACAGGGATTTACAAAGTAGACAGCAGCGTCACGATCCAGCATATGTTGATAGTAGACTACGTTGTTTTGTTTTGTTTACTTTGTTAGATAATTCTATTACAGGAATATAGTCTATCAAATGTTACATTTAACATTTAAAACCGTGTTTATCACCTGATACTCGACTTTTTTTTTTCTTCGAAAAATTGTTTTAAATCTATATTTTACCACAGAATTAAAAATTAGGCTAAACTAGCGCAGAATTAGTTCCTCGTACTTCGCTTATACACCTTCAGGTGTTTAGAGCTCTCTTCTCGGTCATACCAACTTAACTTTGGTGACATTACGAAAGTTTCACGCTAGAGTACACTCACGCTATGCCTTGCATATACGAATCTGTGACAAGTTAGTTTAGTTTAGGATTTTATTATGCCTTGAATACACTAATATGTGACAGATTACGTTGTATTAGTTTAGGTTTTTATTATGACTTGTAAGACAGGGATGTCCACTTTCGCCTTCTCTCTTTAATGTTTATATTGACGATGCCATATTTCATTGGCAGACAAATTTAGATTCACATTTTAAAATAAAAGAACAAATATTAGATACGTTACTTTTTGCTGACGACCAGGTTCTCATTTCCAGCTCAGAAAATGATTTACAGAAGGCCACATTTCAACTAAGTAATATTCTTAAAAAATTATAATCTTAATATATCTACAAAAAAAAAAAAACTAAAGTTTTAGCTTTTAAAGGGCCAGATACCTTACGAGCAAAAATTATTTTGGATGGGAAACCTATTGAGCAAGTAAATAATTTTAACTATTTAGGCTGTAATATCTCCTATTTTAAGAAGGAAGATCTTGTTAATAAACTTAGTAAATTTAATTTTATATGTGACACAATAAAGAGATCTCTGAAATACACTAGAAGAGAAACCAAACTAAAATTCTATAAGGTTATGGCCGTGCCTATATTGCTGTATGGTAGTGAATTTTGGACTTTAACCAAGAAAGAAGAAAAAACTATAGAAGCAGCTGAAATGAGGTTTTTACGTAGTGTAGCTGGTTTCACACTTTTGGATAAAAGAAAAAGTGAAGAGATTAGGAATGAATTAAATATTTTTAAACTGATGGATAAAATAGAGCAATATAGGAACAATTGGAAGGAGCATGTTCAGAGTATGAAACCAGGCCGAATACCAAACATTATTTTAGATTATAATCCAGAGGGTAGAAGAAGTGTTGGTAGGCCAAAGAAGAGATGGATACAACTTTTTAATTGAAATCTATGAGACCGGAACGAGCATAATGGCTTAAGCCGTGAAATGTTGATGATGATGATGATGATGATTATGACTTGCATATACGTATCTGTGACAGGTTAGGTTACTTTAGGCTTTTATTATGCCTCGCATATACGCTGGGCAAAGACTGGCGATTTTTTTATTTTGTGATGTTGGTGTTGAGGTAATGTAATGACGGATTTTCACTTACGAAATCAGGAGAAGTAACACAACTCTAGTTTCACCGATATTTATCTTGCCGTGTTCTGTAATTGTATGAGTAAAATCAAAATATTGCTTATGTAAACATTTATTTAAATTCAGGACATGTGTTTGAGTTAGGCTGATTACTATTTATCTGCGATCGAATTAACAATATTCATTTACATTTTTAGAATTCTGAATATTATGTTTTATTAGTACGTTGCAGCGTACTATTATCGCGTTGGAAATTGTTAATAACATTAAATAATTGTTTTACTATTTACATTGTAAGAATCATACAAATAATTAGGTACGACGTTACTGTAACCTAACCTAATATTACGTAAACTAACCTAACCAAACACAAGTAACTTAACCAAACCTAACCTAACCTAACCCAACATAACTCAACCCAAGTAACCTAACCTAACCCAACATAACTCTACCCAAGTAACCTAACCTAATCAAACCCAAGTAACATAACCTAACCAAACCTAAGTAATTCACAATTTTATTCATATTGAAGATTTTATTCCAATAAGTCAAGCACTAAGGTAACTTAAAAAAAAATATTATTTTTTAATTTTCATTCATAGACACTTATACAGGGACATCACTTTATTTTTACCAACATTTTTAACATTAAACTGGCTATACTCGGAAACACTGTTGCCCCCTTCCATTACAGGAGTTTGATGTTGCTAGTGCAATATGAAAACAAATCATTTTACTAGGTATAGGAGGAGAGAAAAGTAGTGTATCCATTTATGTTGTAGGGAAATACGATATTACGATTTTCAGTTTGATCATTGCTTTTACGGAATTTATCAAAATACAGTAGAGTAGTAACAATTAAAAAAAAAAAAAACTCAACTTTTCAGGCGGCTATGTTCGTTATGTAATGTCTACTTTATTTAGCATATTAATTATTATTGGTGTTCACATACAATATAGAGAGTGCACTTAAATTGAGGGGGTCATAAGTAAAGGGCTGTAAGTGCACTTAAGTTACTTTTGAGAAAATGGGGTTTAAATATTTAAGCTTTCGTAAAATCGGTGAAATTTTTATTTAAATTTTAATGTGTGATGCGATTGAAATATCCCGTTGCCACTAAAACTTTAGATACTTTAGCTTACACTGGATGCACTTAACTCATGTTATTACAAATGTCACTAGCATTCCTTTGCTTCTAGCCACCTCAATTCAAAATAAGCTAATATGAATTTTTAAACAAGTTGCTGAAAATGGTTGCCGTTCATTACAATGCAGGCTTCAATTCTTTACGCATATTAAGTTATTAAAAAAATTTTGAAGCATATTCTCTGAAATTGAATTTATCGTTTCTTGAATATAATTTTTTAGTACGATATTATTAATATAGGTTCTCTCTTCTATAGAAAACGCAACCATATTTCTGAAACACACTATACACTGCAGTGTTTACTTCAGTGCTTGAAGACTTCGAGTGCAACAGCGGCCGTAAGTTTCTGTGTCTGACGGGAGCAAGGACATTAGTGAAGGGGTGGGAGTGAAGTACATTCAGAAATGCAGGTACAATAAAAATGCAAGTAAAAATAAAATGATGTCCCTATATACATGTAGAAGTATGAAATCTTATAAGTTTTATTACCATATTGTAAACATTAAATGAAACATGGTATGGTAATAAAACATTAAGTTTTTCATACTTCTATATGAAAGTCTTTATGATTAAAAAGTTAAAAAATATGTTTATATTAAAGAAGCTTAAGTAATCTAACATAACCTGAATAACCTATACCAACTTAGACGAGCATCCATTAGAAGTGTTATGATTGGCTGGGTGAGACGCATTCTATTAGAGCGGTCTCTAGAGGAAGTCTTAGAAGTAATGTTGCCAACATTTGTAAAGTTGTAGGATTGTTAATGAAGAGAAATGTTTCTTCCTGCAACTTAACTATCCCCTCAACTAACCTAACCTAACCTAACCTTATTACAGCCTTCGCCTCCTGCCCTTTTGGTCTAGGTGAAATACTCGGTCTTATTGACACGAACCTTCATTATGCTTTTTATCCAAGGAAAATACTCGCCCTTATTTATTTACTGTAGACTGTATAGAGGGAAATTTGTGTGGTGAAATTACCAGCACCGGAGTGCTAGCTTCGTATTGGATACGTAAACAGACTACTTTTTCGAGCGTCGCAGCTTTCATTGTTGCATGATGTAAGAAAAGAAGAATAACGGATATTTGATTTTTTGATCCTATCATTTTCTTTTACGTTAATTGTGTCCAGTACCATATTCATTATTAATTAGAAACAATGAATAAAAGATAGGACGCAGTTTATGATGCAAATTAGAATCATTATCGAATTACGAAAGCGATGGACACAAGGAAATGAGCAGCGTATTGTTTGTCGCTTACTGTGAGAGAATGTCACCAGCGTTTTAATTAAGAATAATTTTTTACCCTGTTTACACTTCAACGCTTGCTTAAGGGTAATGGAATTAAGTTAAGACACTATCCCAAAAATGTGGAAATAAAATTACGGTAATTGTGTTATTTAAATTACTATAAGCTTTTTAAAATTCGTCTCCTTATGTAAGAAGAAACTGCATTTACAGATATTCATCGCTAATTTATTTTTATCGGTCGTAAATAAGCCTATTCAACAAATGCAGAAGTTTAAAGAAAATATCCTGATGTAGTACACAAATAAATGACTGCAAATTCGTTGAACATCATTGCATTTTTTTCTTCTGAATATAATGGAGGGCAGGAAATGAATTTAACACTCCAATTTGAAATATAAATTATATAATAAATAGTATAAAATTATTTGCCGTTCTTAGTTTCATAACTGAGACGATATTTAAAAAACTCGGGGGAAAGGGACGAAAATACGAATGTCTTAATTTTGTAATAGCCCTTTATTCTTGGGTCGTGTGGAAACTAAATAATTGACAGCTATACGAGTTTTAAGTAGGCATACTGATGAGTATAAAATTATGTTTCAGTACTGTACTCATTGGTACAAAACCTCATATGTAAAGGCAGATGTAGATGGCCTAAAATAGCTGAAGAATGACCAATAAAATGTCCCTACATTTACACAAAAATGCCGTAAGCGTTAAAAAACTAGAAGTTACTATATATGGACAGATAATAAACGTAAAAGAGCGAATGGTTGAAGAAAGAAATCAAAATTACGCTCTTATTTTTGTTTTTCTTATATTAAAGGAATAATACAGATTCCCAAACAAAATAAGGATGAATAATTTAAAAATATTTGGGGTGAACCATAAGTAATGTCATTAATTTCAGGAAGTTATTCTTTGAGATACTTCAAACAAAAAAGTTTAATACAATTGTGCTCATTTTTGCTTTCTTTTGGACATAGAAATTGTTTTATGTGAAATATTTCTTAGCGTGTTTTGGGAAAGCTATTGATTTAATTCTCAATATGCTTAGTCAATTTAAGAGAGTAGTGTATTATGATAATGAATGATTGAGAGAATTTTAGTTTTTTCCTTTAAATGTGCAGAAATTTGATCTGAACAAACGTAACTTTTCGTTCTGCAAATAGATTTTTCAAAGTAACATTTGTTCGGATCTAATTTCTCCACATTGAAAGGACAAAACTAAAATTCTTTAAATAATTTATTATCATAATACATCGCTCTGTTAAATTGACTGAGCATATTGGGAATTAAATCAATGGCTTTCCCAAAACACGCTACAAAATGCTTCATATGAAGCAATTTTTCTCTCAAAAAGGAAGCAAATGCAAGCGAAATTGTATTAAACCAATCTCGAAGAATACTTACTTATGACTTTTAAGGAACCCAGAGGTTCATTGCCGCCCTAATATAAGTCCGCCATCGGTCCCTATCCTGAGCAAGATTAATCCAGTCTCTACAGTCATATCCCACCTCCTCAAATCCATTTTTATATTATTCTTCCATCTACGTGCCGACATCCCCAAAGGTCCGATCTCAAAGAATAACCCCCTGAAATTAATGGTATTTCTTACGGTTTACCCTGTATATTAATTTTTTATCTTATAAATTGAAAATGGCCCATCAAAAAATTTAAGTAATAGAGTCATTAATATATTACATAGTATTAATTTGTTGTAGGCCTACATTCATTTATGTAATACAGTTTATATTCAGATGTAAATATTTATTCAAACTTTCAGTGAAGTTATATTTTCTCACTGCAAACAGTGACACTCTGCAGTTTGAAATCGTCCTAAATCACTTTTTTTTTTACATATCCTTACTGATCAGAAGTTAAAAATTAATAGTAATAAAACGGTGCAATGAACTCCGTATTTTCAGGTGAAATTCACCTTCGCCACATTATTTTTCAGCTTAACGCATCACGATGACCATCAACTGAAGGTCAGTTTTCTTAGCAATGTAAAATCTGAAATAGTGGAAAAGCAGCAACTGTGATTTGCATGTAAAATTGCTGGAAAGTGAAACGAAATTTTGAAAAACGGTACGAAAATGAATAAGAATTGGAAGAAATTATTTTTAAGTACCCCAAAAATAATTGAAAAAAAGACCTGTCGGACAAAAATGATAAAATATTAAAAAATGTAACATAAAAATTGCATATTTTATTTTATATAAAAAATGAATAATTATTGCATTAAAGCAGCGGTGACCAAAGCGGATGTCGTGATTACATCGTGTAATCACAGACATTTAAACGGGTACGAGAAATTTCCTGTACATTGCTGTGTGTTTTATTTACGTACTGAAGGTAAGCAGTGGCGGTATCATATCGCTCTATAAACTCTGTCTCTACAAGCAGTAAGAGGTGGTTTCGTAAAGAATCAGGAGAACTTTTTTGTTGTTCTGTCGGACAAAATGTAATATGTTTACTTTGCTGAACGGTTCAATTAGGAGTATATAGAAACATTAATTGTCACGCTGAATAATACAGGGACATCATTTTATTTTTACTAACATTTTTAATATTAACCTGGCTATACCTTTAGAAAACCGGAAGCACCGTTCGCTAACCCCTTCCACGACTGGAGTTCGATGATACTGGCTTAAAACATAAACAAATCACTTTACTAGGTATAGGAGGGAAGAAAAGTAGTTCGTCCATTTATGTAAACTAGGAAATATCGCAATTTTGAGTTCGATAATTTTCATTAGGTTTTTGTTTAATCAAAATGCAGTACTGTATTAAGAATAAGTGTTTTTACTCACGAACTGAGTTATCCATGCGACGTATTCATTATGCAGTGTATATTATACTGTCTACAGCACATTAGCATACAATATAGAGAATGAAGTTCAATTGAAAATTAATCATAACATGGATATTTAAACACACTTTTGAAAATGATGGCCTTTTATTTCGATACAGGCTTCAGTTCTTTTGTGCCCAGCTTTTACAGAGGGGCGTGCAGAAGCAGGTGGGGGAAATAGGGATGCGACGTAGGCAAACGGACAGTACCTGTGAGAAAATATGGTTCAATATTGAAAGCTCTTTCGTCACTGGAAAACGCGAACATATTTCTGGAACGTACTATACTCACTAACTCAGTGCTGCTTACTATATGCGGCCTTTATTCTGTCTGGAGGGCAGTTGGAACTTCATTAGTAAAAGGGGTGGGAGTGAAGTACATTCAAAAACTCAGGTACAATAAAAATTGAAGTAAAAATAAAATGATCTCCCTGTATATTATTATTATTATTATTATTATTATTATTATTATTATTATTATTATTACTGACCACGAAGTATGTTTTTCTTTAATTCTTCTGTATGTGCATAAATATTGATATTTTTAGACCTTCTCCGTAGAAGGATAAAATTATTAGGTTTTATCTCAATTTTAATCTTCTTAATGTTTAGATGAGGGTAACTATTTATAAGTTATTCATTTAATAGTAATAATGTAGAAAAACTGATTCAATATTATGTACCAACGAACTGTTAAACGCCAGGAATTGACAAGTCTTAAATCATAGCCAGGAAGAGAAAGATGAGATAAATAAATGTAAGGAAGTCACCTACCTAATGGGGTTTGAAATATCTCGTGCTCTAAAGCCTCTTAATAGAACAGAATTTCTCATAAGAGTAATGATTAAAATAGCTTAAATAACTTGTCCCTAAGAAGTTTTTAATATTGAAAAACTATGAATTTCTCGACCAAGTATGTAGAGAAGAATTTAGAAAATTCCTGATTATATTCAAGAGGAAGGCTAAAAAAAAGAAGCAAGAAAAATCGCATACACTGGTGGCCATAATTCTGGAAACTTTTTGTTTTTGTACTGAATTATTATAACATCTGCATTGATTCACAGATTTATACAATTGAAAATGTTTCTCGTGACTGATTCGTTAATTATGGGGTTATAACAAAGATATTATATTAAATCCTGAATATTTTAACAATAAATAATCATTACTATGTGGGAAATTATGTTCTTGTCGTTTAAGATCTCAATATTAATTTTAGTTTTTCATTACAAGTTTCCCTTCGATCTTTCAATGCTAATCGATAAATCTGCTTCACTTCTCTCGGACTTACTTTAGGTTTTCTACCAGTCCTAAGTGTTGTTTTACAAGATTCTATGGATTTGTACCTCTCACATATCTTCTGGACGCCAGGCAATGTAGCACCATTACCAAGTTTTCTTGCAATTTCCTTGATTGTGTAGCCTTCTTCTCGAAGTATGGCTGCCCTGGAAGGTGTTCAGTCCTTTCGTGGAGCCATTGTGATAAAATGATCAATAAAGTTTGTTGTAAAGCAATTAGGTGTTCACCTAACGAAATCTTAAGTCAGACTAATGATAGAAACAAATTAATAATGTCCATATTTTATGCTACCAGTGCTCAACAATACTTCTACTGATCAACAATAATCTTAAACTCAACAATGGACTAGTTTTATAACAGTAAATAATGGGAAATTATAATGAAATCTGAAATTAATATTTAGATCTTAAACGACAAGAACATAATTTCCCACTTAGTAATGATAATTTATTATTAAAATAGTCAGGATTTAATATAATACCTTTATTATAACCCCATCAGTAACGGGTCAGTCACGAATAACATTTTCTATTGTATAAATCTGTGAATTAATACAAATGTTATAATAATTCAGTACAGAAACAAAAAGTTTCCAGAATTATGGCCACCAGTGTATTATTCACTGGCTCTTGATGACAGCAGTGACATTACTGATACAGCAAAGCTTGAGATTTTTATCCGCGGGATTGATCAAGATGTTAGTACAGGAGCCACCACTGGTTGTAGTTTTCATGCCAAGTACCTTTCCTCCGTCTCCTTACTTCATAGGCTGTCTGTCGCATGTAATCACCAAAGCTCGAGTTTTGGTCACCGTTGTATTAAAGGGCTTGCTTAAATGTTAAAAGAAAAATTACATTTCATCAACATCCGCCTCATACTCATGAGTAAAGAAATTCGAGTCATTAAAAGCAATGTTCCAATAGAAATGTGTCAAATGACTGGCAAGACTAAACCCATTTCCTCTTAAATTTCTCGCATATTGTTGTATACTACGTCACTGCAGTAATTCCACGTGTAGCACTTGGTTCCCTCCTGCTCTAGATGCGATAAAGAAGCGGAACTAGACTAGTCGGAATGTGGGCCATTTACCTCATGTATGCGTTTGCTTCAAACTTGTAGTAATAATGTTGTTTTCTAATGCCAGGCGTTTGACAATAAAGTCATTTGACCTCTTGCACTCCAATATTTTTCAAAGGTATTATCATGGTCAGCCACTGAAGCACAGATTTTGAGGTTGATTCTGTACCATTAAAGTAGTCCCAGCTCAGAGATCCGATTGGGGGACTATTTTACCTCCGGATAATTTTACCTTAATGGTACTCATTTCATTTGGAGTGAAAATGGCAAGTTGTAGCCGATTTAAGTGAACATCATATTTTAACGTTTTGGTGGCTACTTCATTCACACACAACCCCCAGAATGTCTGGAGGACCACACCTGCTGTTGGTCGACGGGTCCATTGGACCTAGCTGGGAGATCTTGTTGATCACCAGCTTTCCCTCCTTAAGCCACTGGAGGACGATTTTAGTGCCATAGCAGGTCAGCACTAGGAACAGAAAAGTAGAAAGAGGAGGAAGGAAAGGGAAATGAACCCCTAGACCTCGAATGCTCTAATGCCGTCGGGGTCGAAGAAAGTAAGAGTTCAGTCAGAGGACTGGATAGGAAAGGGTAAAGAGGGAATTAGGTATTGAATAGAGGAAAATTATACCAAATTCAGTCATTAACTCATCAAGCTGACCAGTGCTAATGGATGAGTAGCCCCTCCCTTCATTTCAGCTCGTAAAATTATGCTTACTAACAGCTGCACCACGGGAAGATAGGGATGAGACATTGGGTATTTGTCCAGGTTGGTTCCTTAAGGCCTTCAATGGGAAGGATTAATGGCTCTCCCCCCTGTATCCGACAGATACCCTTTTGCAGCCTTGTAGTAATAATAAAACAACTTTAAATTAAGATGTTAAAAGTTTAATTTTGGCTTCAAAGTTCCATAAATATAGCCTAACTAGTGGCTTGTGCAGCAAATGCTGCAAACTAAGTTCATTAGACGTTCAAATAAACATTTTTCAGATTTATTTTCAATGAAGATTACCAGACATTCTGAAAGTTATTTTCTTCCATAATAATGAAACATACTCCCTCTGAATGGTTTTATATGCCAAATACTTTTTCTTGAGCCTATACACCTTGAGTGTTTTAGTTTGAACGCGAAAACGCAAGTAACAATGTCAGGACGATCAGTCCGTTTTTCATGTAAGAGTAAAGCAATAGCTATTTCAGGTCATTGCGGATTGTAGGTGAAAGTTAAAAGAATGCCAGGTTTGCTATACTTTCGAACAATAGACATAGCATCTTGATATCGCTGATGCATGTTTCGTAAACTACCTTGAAATGTAGAGGGTAAAATCATTTTATCCTGCTAAGAGACCTTGCTAAAATGATCGGGAGACTACAAAATTTTGTAGGCCTCTTATTTGGTATTTTCTTAGAAAGTCTAATTTTTGCTCTTTCTTTCTCGAGCCATTACTGAAGAGAATTAGGCATATAGAATATATCTACATCACACCGCCCTTAAATATATGAAAAAGACCCAACCCCACTTTTATAATAATAACAATAACTATAAAAATATTTGATTTTTAATAACTATATTATTATCTTACGTAAGTTTTATAGTTTTCAGTAACATATACTAAATTATATAATATATAGCCGCCATTCAGTAAATGATAGAAATGAAGATCTAATTTAAGATATTCTCTAAATCTACTTATATAATCCCAAAACGTTTCACTTTCATATCATCAATATAGCATTGATATGTATAATTAATGAAAAATAGTCACATCATGGCATTAACTATAATAATATTTCATTTCTAATGCTAATGTCATCAAACCACCACAAGTTTTGTAATTTTTAATATCCAATACACAGTTGTACTCAGAAAATTACACACCACAGAATCAGAACTGTAAATTATTTTTAGCAAGTCTTGAAGTTTTTAATAACCAATTTAATTTGTGCTCTAAATATGTCAGCATTCTTGCATATCATGGCCTTCGTGTAATATTGTTTACTGTAGTGTGTGTTTTGTTTTATTCTGAAATGCAATTAGTGATGACAAATGGATTTTAGAAAATAGGAAAATTATGTTGAAAAATTAACATTTCACTGAAAACTACTATTTTTCTGAAAAACTTTGGGTTCCAAGCTTCAAAATGAGGGGTCGTTTATTAAAATCCGTTCAGCCGTTTTCCCGTAATTTCCATTACCAGTTCAAAATTATATATATAGATATAGATTTTAGATAGACGTCAATGTAGTCCTCATGTCCTGACATATTACGACTTCTAGAATGTTTTCTTATAGGCCTACCAAGGCTTAAAGCAGTTTCTTAATTTTTTCTCAGTTAAACGATTTTATTCTGTTCGTGTTACGTATGTTTTTAGCATTGCATTGCATGTAGAAAATTCTAGAGAGCGTACTGCGATGTTTCTTCCTTTGACATACGCAGCGTCGACAGGCAATATTGTACAACAACCCGCATTGAATTTCATTTGACTAGAATGCCAGCAATTCCGCTCGAGATTGCAATAAGACACATTTTTTTATACAGTTAGGCCTATGTGCAGTTCTTGTTACAGTATACGAGACAAGACCTGTCCTGTGACCTCATGATGTGCCGTGGCTATATCACCAATGGGTATGGAGAGGAAGTTAGGTTTTAGTCTGCACTGAACTTCCGTGTCGATAGATTCGTATATTATATTAACTAGAAATTAACAAAACTAACTACCGCTCTCGCTCGCTGTGTTCGTTGTATTTGTCTTTCGAGTCTCGTCTCGTCTCGTCTCGTCTCGTCATACTCGTGCGCTTCGAGTCTCGCTCATCATTCTCGAAATAGCATTTGATCGACGTGGAAAGATTTCGTAACTTTGAATAACATACATAATTGAAATAAATAACATTATAAATATTTAAATGAGACAATAAGACAAAACAGAACAGTATCTTAGTTATCAAAATATTCTGGTTCTATTATATGATATTACCTATGGATATAATTTAATTTAGAAATCTTCTCAAGGGACAAAGAGTACTTAACCATATAAATGTTTACAAGTTCAGTGAATCATTAATTTTGTTTTGACAATGAAACTCCTACAAGTACATAGCTGCAAATACATTTTGTGATTGGTGGAAATATACCTAGTTTTAGAGAGGCAAGTGTTACAAAAAAATAAAGAATGATAATGAACTTGGTTTCATTTCGAATATAGGTGATGCTTCAAGAGAGCAATTGATCCTTTCAATGCAGCTAAAGTTACAATCGGAATAATAGATGTAGGTATTCCAAGCCTCTTAAACACATCTTTCGTGAAGAGAGTAGCGGTACCTTTTGCTCCAACCAGAAGTCCGATTACTTCAAGCTCTTCTAGCTGGTACTTTTGGAAGTAATATGGAATGATAGGATTGTAGATATTATTTTTTTCCTCATCCACTTCTGCTGGCTGTTCCTCATTCGTTTCGAAACGCACATTGGGATCAATTATGAATCCAGATCTTGTAGATTCCTTGAAAGCTATTATATATATGCCGTGTACTGCCAGTGACGGAGAGACCATGTACTTCAAAGGTGTTGTAATCGACATTTTTAAGGACAGTGGCTATAATTGATCGTACTTGGTGGTGTCTAGCGTTTCGCAGAGCTTATTCTCAAATAAATTTTGCATTTCTAAGAAACATAAAACATAACGTTAATATCTCTTTACTTGAGACTGCACACTTGATCTCAAACATATGAAAAGAAAATTCCTAGTCTTCTAATAAGGGCCTAGTAATTAAATAAACATTGGGGAACGGATTATTATACTCTGAAAGGTAGAGATGATGTTTCAAATATGCTACTTGATTGTTTATACATATATAACAGTTGCCAAAGTAGATAAAAGTTCAGTCAGGTGTAAACAACTGTGGCGATTCAAGGCTGCTTGACGTTCGGGACTTCGGGAGTGATCAATCTCGAGTCTCGAAACACTCACAAGCAGTCTTTACGTCAACGACGCGACGTATACAACATTGTCGTGCGGGTTTTCGGCTTTGCGGGCGCTGTTAGTCTTGCTTTCTCGGTCGTTGTTCATCTCTAATATTAACCACCATGAAACAAAGTCTCTTTCTGACAGTGGCGTAGCTCTTAAGAAGCTTTTTGAGACTTAGCCTACCCAAAAATTGTATACCTAGTAACAGTAGGCCTATAAGTTCGTAATAACGATGTATCGTAACACTTGGTCTCACTCCGATCCTTCCAAATATCAAGTTCACTGTTGGCAGTCATTCCAGGATTGAGAGTTCAGTGCGAGGGTTGTGGCAGAAGCAAGGCTACGACCTTGACTCGCAAGCTTGAGGGGAGGACCGGGGAGTGGGTGTCGATTCGCTACATCTCGGTACGAAACGCGGCTAACTTCACCTTCAGAATAATACGTTGCGCTATATTGGTGTTCTGTGAATGCGCTGCGTTGTTGAGTATTGGTTCATTCAAAAGTGCATGCGTGTGTGTTAGATATTAGTTTTGCGTAAAATGGCGCATATTGAGAGAACATTGAGGTCATTATTTGTGGAATTAAAAGAGAAACGATTTCCAAGTCTGACGTATGAAACAAAATGTGCTTACAAAGATAGGTGATCGATATCACAGTTACATATTAAAATAGCTGATGGAGGAAGACAAAATATAAATTTTAAAGTTTCATGGTATAAGCAATATCCTTGGCTAACAGGGTGCTCTGAGACAAATAAGTTATATTGTTATACCTGTATTCTGTTTGAGGGTGAATATGAGTGGTCTTCATTTTCTTGTGGGGTCGAGTCACAAAAAATGTTTGTAGAAAAGCTGAGGAACATTTGCTCTATAAAAAGACATAAAGTAAGGAGATTTTTTCAGTCTACCCAGTATCTACACCTTATCTTCGTCACTACTTTCCCATAGCTCATTCTTTCTTTTCTCGTGCAGTTCACATATCAGGTCTGACCTCGTTACCTGTATTCGTATTTGCCGTAGTTGTTTCGTAGGGTATAATAATTTGGATTTGTTTACAACATTATATCAACTGATAATAATTCTTCCAACTGAAAATAACTGACGAGTATTGCATGGCATATTATACGCCACTTAGTGCGAAGTAATACGACAAAATTGCGTTGTGATTGGTCATATGAAATCGTTAGTATCGACAAGAACTGTGATAATTTAATTGGCAATTACAGTGTACAGGGTGGGTGGTAACCTCTGCACCAAAATTTAAGACGTGAATGTACATGTTAAATGTAACAAAAGTTTTGTTGCACTTTTTCTCCGATCAAGCACCGTTAAGCAAGAAAAAAAAATAGTATTTGCCCAATATGCGGAAGTAAAACCGCGTGTTTATCAGTATGCACGGACCTGACACAAGACTGTAATAAAATAATAAATTGTGCCTCCTTTGGTTCACTTCTAGAGAATTTCCATAAAAGCTTTAATAAAATTATATAACAACTCTGCAATTTAAAAAGCATAATAAAATGTGAACAGCAGGTCAAAATAAATGAGACAAAGTATAAAAAAATAAGACAATTATTGATAATAATAATAATAATAATAATAATAATAAATATTATTATTATTATTATTATTATATTATTACTATTCAACGTGTACTAAATACTTGAGCAGGATAACACAACTGCACACATTGCGTTGCAATGTTACTATGAACGAACCGGGGTTCCTTCTTTATGTACGCTGCTGTACTCGCCAGGTAACTTACACAAAAGACGGACGACGCGGCACGTGCCATATGCTCTGATACGAAATAACTTCACTTTTCCTTAAGTCATCCCGCATCCACTGTCTAGTAATGAGCATCTACATTTGAAATTTGCACCTTTTCCCAACCTTTTCCAACTACATCAAGACAACAGTTTCGCACCTTTTTGACCAAAATTTTGCACCTAAAATTTCTAGATCTATAGTCCCGTCGCTCTAATTTCCGGTAGCCAATCGCGTTGAAGGTCTTTTACATTTAAACGTGTGCGTCTTGTGATTCGCTAAGGAAGACGTTATTCATTTCTTAAGGTTAGATAAATACTTAATATAATCGCCCGCCATTTTGGCTCCTTCGTTGGCGTTCGCAGAAAGCACACGAAGACGTTATTTGCCGCTCAATTATTTGCTAAATTACAGTGCGTTTGATTTGTTATCATAGGAGCTACGACATGATAATGTTTAACGGTGTGGCAAATAGATTCCTCGTATGGTAGCTCGGCAACGAAAGAACAAAAATGGCGAACGATACTACCTACCTAGACTTTATAGAGCCTTGACTTCCTAAGACGTAAGCAAAGAGGAGGAGTCACGCCGGGAATAACAGCGTCACGACTATATATATATATATATATATATATATATAAGCCTATAAATTGCATTTATAAAGTTAAAAATATGATAGATAATAGCAGTGTTTCATACTTTCTACTCAAACTGTAGATCGGTACGTAATAAAAGCTAAGACAAAATAATTTTTCTATATCTTTTTTTTTTTTTTTTTTTTTTTTTTACGGCAATATTAATAATATAACTGTAAATTTTCCGCGGAGATTTTGGCTACGCTGTTATCGATTGCATAGTGCAGTTTTTAGAAATCTGAAGTTGACTTACGCTGTTGAAAAGACGTGCTTCTGGGCTGACTTTTGATGCTTAGTCATCATGATTTTAGTGCTCCGGAAGATGGTTTGTACGAGTTGAATGCGGCATGGCGTGCTGCGGATCTCTCCACGCAAGATCTTGATTGTAAACACGTGCCAGGCTTTCCTCCCCAAGGTGCTTCTAGCTGGCTAGCGGCTTTGCTTGGATCAGGCGCAGCGATTTTCATTACACTTCGCGGGGATGAGTAGACACGAAACACAATACAAAACTTCGTACAGTCGTGTTCAGTTTAAGGGTAAATGTACGTGAACGACCACAAATATTATCAGAAAATGCAGGCTCTAAATTTCTAAAATTTTATAAGGAAATGAACTCAGAATTGGACAATAATTACAAGGTACCACAACAAGATTTATTAGAACATAAATATCTGATAAAAGTATAAACAAGTTTACTAATAATATTTTTTTAGAATTCACCTTTTACTTTAAATTAAATTTTCCAAAATTTGAAAAATTTACACATATTATTTCATAACTCCACAACCACTAGAGATAGAATTCTGAAATTTTGTACACTGATTTAACATGCGTTTATGCAAAAGGTAGACTACAATAATACCCATATTTTTTAAAATAGAAAAATTAGGTCACAAAACATTATTTAAATTTTAATATATTTTATGCTCGACCGTGCCGAAATGTAGTAATTATACACCCGGTAGCAGTCGTTTAATGCATGTCATTAAAGTACACCTACTCATTAAAGTACAGGTGTTCAGCCAATGACAAGTCAGCTTTGTACCGTTATAAAACCGCAAGTATCGATTATTCTCGGATATGCAATCGAAAGAGAATTAGCGAAAAGTCACGGAGGCTGGAAATCCAATACTGTCGCAGAAGGTTATGTTCTGTTACTATAATAATTAGCGTTAATTGTAAATAGTATTCAAATAAATTCAATTTGTCATTTCGTTTTTCAATGTCGAATTCAATAATCAAGGTTATATCAAGTTTAACGGAATTACATCAAGGTCAATGACATTATTGTTCCTCGGAAAAAATCAATACTTTCGCGTCTGCGCACATCTCACAATTCACGACCTAGAACAAGGTCACTTCCGATCTTGTCAGATACAAATAAAATGTATACATCTGAATAATTTCAAGTTAGAAATATGGTCGAGCATAAAAAGTCGTATGAAATTCGCCTATAATTGTAATTAAAATTGTAATTAAGAAGCTCGTATGAGAATTATGAAACTCGCTTGCGCTCGTTTCATAAACATCCATACTCGCTTCTTTTTATTTACTATCATTATAGGCTCGTTGCATAATGTACTATTATATAGGACAAATAAAAAATTAATAGTATTAAAATAAACAACTCTACATGTCTGAGAGTAGTCCACTTTTCAGAAATAAGTGTTTATTACATACAGGAAAAATATTAAAGATGTCAGAGAGACCATAACAATGTTATGGTTACCAAATGATGTAACTACAGAATTTTTTTTTCATACTTTGATAAAACTGGTTTGAAAAATATTAGTAATCTTTTTTATACTTTTATCAGATGTTTAAGTTTTAATAAGTCTCGTTGTGGTACCTTGTAATTTTTGTCCAATTGTGAGTTCATTTCCTTATAAAATTTTAGAAATTTAGAGCCTGCATTTTCTGATAATATTTGTGGTCGTTCACGTACATATACCATTAAGGGATTAGGTACAGCTTACAGCAGAAAATTTTGGAAATATTCAACATTTTTTCCTTCATTACTGTATCTTGTACAATAATGAAAGTTATTATGTGTAAAATACTGTCCTTCTGCTGTATGAAAAAAAAATATATATTTTTTACGATTAATTTTTTTTTTTCAAAATTCAAAATGGTGACAGTCCACTATACAGTGATGAAGTGTTTCCCTCATAACTCAAAAACTATCGAACATTCTGTGATGAAATTTTTTGTGCATATTTATGCATGTTATATCTACAATATGATGTAAAATAACTCCTATACCTTTGATAGATTGTCTGATAAAAAATCATTTTAAAAATGGTCAAATATCAGTATTGTCTTTTAAGACAAAATAAAAAGAATATTATTTATTAAGGAATGTAGTTGAAAGAGAAACATGAGTTCCAGCAATAAAATAAAAGAAAAACATATGAAAAGGTTAATAGTTTATGAGTTATGAGGGAAACGCTTCATCACTGCACAATGAACTGCCACCATTTTGAATTTTGAAAAAAAAAAAAAAATTTAAATCGTAATTTTTTTTTTTCATATAGCGGAAGGACAGTGAAAAAAAAAACGGTTGTTCTTTACGGTTGTGAAATTTGGACTCTCACTTTGAGAGATGGACGTATAGGTTGAGGATGTTTGAGAATAAGGTGCTTAGGAAAATATTTGGGGCTAAGAGGGATGAAGTTACAGGAGAATGGAGAAAGTTACACAACACAGATCTGGACGCATTGTATTCTTCACCTGACATAATTAGGAACATTAAATCCAGATGTTTGAAATGGGCAAGTCATATAGTACATATGGGCAAATCCAGAAATGCGTATAGAGTGTTAGTTGGAAGACCGAAGAGAAAAAAAAACCTTTGGGGAGGTCGAGACGTAGATGGGAAGATAATATAAAAATGGATTTGAGGGAGGTGGGATATGATGATAGGGACTGGATTAATCTTACACAGGATAGGGACCGATGGAGGGCTTATGTGAGGGCGGCAATGAACCTGAGGATTCCGTAAAAGCCATTTGTAAGTAAGCAAATATCGATGTTCATATTTGTCAGATCACCGAATCGTATCACTTCTTTGACAGAAAATGTTTTCTGCAGTTGGAGAGTAAGCAATGTTACATCCAAGTAAGTTACCAACAAGGTTGTGAAATAGTCTGAACAGAAATCGACGCGACATTTCCTCTTATTCTTTAGTATAAATACAAACCAACCCAACTCCTTTATCTCACGCTACACTTCCTGTATAAGTGATGGTTGATATGATGTCAGCGTATGATTAATATTCAAATGTATTCGAAGTTCTAGGAATATTATGAGCTGTAATCAGGTCAGTTTAGTAGCTGAACTGCTGAAGGGTCGATTGTCTAAATTAAGTTTCCGTCTGGAAATAGTATAAAGATAAACTTTAAGCAGTTATTTACTTCAATAAATTGTGGTTTTACAGGTTTATAAACTTTTCTTGAAATTAACTTTTATTACTCGATTAAGCTGAAAAGCCAGGACTACCATGACGTTATGTTAACACGATGTAGATCGTTCACATATGAATCACATTTCAGAAAATATAGCTTTACAAATCCAGGGAAATCACTTTATTTTTACTTCAATTTTTATTGTACCTGAGTTTTTTTAATGTACTTCACTTCCACCCCTTCTACTAATGAAGTTCAACCGTCCTCCACACAGATTCAAGACCGCATATACAGTCACAGTAGCCTTACGGTCATAGTAAACAGTACGTTCCAAAAATATGTTCGCGTTTTCCAGTGACGAAAGAGCTTTCAATATTGCATCATTTTCCATTTGCCTACGGTTGCCGGTTTCCCCCCACCTGCTTATATTCGACTCTCTGTAAATGCTAGTGGCTGGGCTGTCTTAGCTCTATTCTGAGAACATTAATTTCTGTTAGGAATTGGACGTCTACGTAATATTATACCCATAAAATTGTTTAAAATAACTTAAATAAAAGGGCCTCGTTAAGTAATTAACTGTCACGTGATTTCCTCCCTTTCTACGACGTTGCGGCATAACCACTTGGACGGACAGTAGATAGCATGTCTGAGTAATTTTATCTTTTCGGATCGGGCAGAAGTGAAGATTGAATTTACAGTACGTAAGGTCTCTTTTAAAGAGTAGGTACAGAATTATTTTAACTTGAGTTACTGATACGAACTACGAGCCTGGAAATTGGAATTACGTACAATAGTCTATAGTGCGATAATATGCACATTAGAACTGAAGCCTGTATCGAAATGAACGGCCACCATTTTCAAAAATGTGTTTAAATATCCATATTATGATTATTTTTCAATTTAACTTAATTCTCTGTAGTATACGCTAATGTGCTGTAGACAGTATAATATACACTGCATAATGAATACGTCCGCATGGACAGCTCAGTTCGTGAGTAAAAACACTCATTTTTAATACTGTACTGTATTTTGATTAAACAAAAACCTAATGAAAATTATCAAACTCAAAGTCGCGATATTTCCTAGTTTACGTAAATGTATGAACAACTTTACTTTTCTTCCCTCCTATACCTAGTAAAGTGATCTGTTTGTATATTACGCCAGTATCATCGAACACCAGTCGTAACAGGGGGTAGAAAACGTGTTTCCGGTTCTTAATCGTTGATCCAAAGATATAGCCAGGTTAATATTAGAAATGTTAGTAAAAATAAAATGATGTCCCTGTATATGAAGCGTTCTTGGAACGTGTTTTGAATTTTTCCTCTAGATGTCTGTCAAATATTTAAGAAATTTTCTGCATATAGTCCATTAGAAGTGCTTTTCAGACACAAACATAGTTTAGGTTCATTTAGGTGTTTAGGCGTTTTAGGTTCTGTAGAATTTTAATAGGGGGATCCTGGTACATGAAATGTAGAGATACCTGAATAACATACAGTACGTAGCAAACAAAATAGATACGGCATTACAAATCCGTTTCCTAGTTATAACATTACTTGCATTTTATCTGGATCGGTTCTGTAATTTAAATCTACTCTCGATTAGCTTACTGTACACAAAGCTTATACAAGTCAGACATCCTGTTCCTCTTGCGGTTAAGTTGAGGCTGGTCTAATCTGCATTCCGTGGTTTTCTGCGTAGCTTTGTGGAGACAAGAGGAAAGTAGAAGGAAAATTCAGCAAGCTCTTTTATTAGTGTAATATGAAGTCCATGAAAAGCACATTTAAGATTACTTTTTTTTTTGTCGTTACATTAAATCTAGAGAAAACGTATTGCGATTGTCCAGAAGGTCTGTTGCGAGTTTTTAATAGAAACATACATTTCGAGAGGGAAAAAAATGGGTTCAGGTGATGTGTTCTCTCTGCCCGTGTCTGCACAGCTATTTCTCCTAAGTTATTAGTCGAATTTTATTTCTAGCCAGCGTCTAGGACTCAAATTGGCAGGGGATTATTCACACGAAATATGATATTTTTATAAAACTAGAACAGCATGGGAGAAAATTAAATTTCTTACGAGACCTCATTATTATTTTCAAACAATGCAGGCTGGAGACAAAATGTTCGGGAAACCTTTACAGACTTGAGTAAAAATTTCAAAGTCAATATTAAACATTCAGAAGACGAAAAAAGTTACAGCCTCCTCTAACTTCAAGATTCACACAAGATTGTAATATGAAAAAAATATTCAATGCTGTTCCTTGTAAACAGTTAGTAGTATATGCTGTACAATTAAAGAACAATTTGAAAATAATTATTGTAGCCCAGTATCTATTTGATGTGCCTAAAACTAGTTACGAAAGATATTTTTTATTTCAGTTGGTTATTTAACGACGCTGTATCAACTACTAGCGTCGATGAGATTGGTGATAGCGAGATGATATTTGGCGAGATGAGGCCGAGGATTCGCCATAGATTACCTTGCACTCACATTACGGTTGGGGAAAACCTCGGAAAAAACCCAACCAGGTAATCAGCCCAAGCGGGGATCGAACCTGCGCCCGAACGCAACTTCAGACCGGCAGGCAAGCGCCTTAACCGACTGAGCCACGCCAGTGGCCTATGAAAGATAGGATAGGGAATATTTAGCAAATATTTTTTTTAATCGTCTGCATGTAGACCATTGCACTGTCTTGTATAATTTACTAATGCCCGGATGGTTATGCATTAAAAAGTGCAAAATATATATGTAATTATGATATTTAAAAGAGGGATAACAACCCAAAAAATATGTACAGACTCAGAAACAAAATTTGGGCCACCTGAAATTTGATCCGCACAAATGTAACATTGCAAAATTCCCTTGCAGAACGAAAAGTTACATTTGTTCCGATCAAATTTCTGCACGTTTAAAGAACAGAACTAAAATTCAATCAATCGCTTATTATCATAATACACTGTTCTCTTAAATTGACAGCATATTGGGAATTAAATCAATGGCTTTCACAAAAGACTCTTCATATTATCTTTTATCTCTGAAAGGAAGCAAAAACGACCAAATTGTATTGAAAGTTCTTGTTTGAAGTATCTTAAAGAATACCACCCTGAAATTAATGACATTACTTACGGTACAGCCCGTAAATTAACCCTTAAATTGGCAAAACTTCATTTCTCACACGTTTATTAAACCTTGTCGGACCGTAAAGAAAACAACTATAGCAATGTCCATATTTTATATGTTGTACAATATTATAGTTTGTGGAATTTTAATATTCCTACCAATTTTTTTCTATTCTATTAAAATTATAGCATACTACTGGCTTGTGCAGCAAATACTGCAAACTGAGTCCATAAGAAGTTCAAATAAAAATTGTTCAGATTTGTTTTCGATGAAGAATACCAGACATTTTGAAAGTTATTTGCTTCCATAATAGTGAAACATACTCCCTCTGAATGTTTTTTTATACCAAATACTTTTCCTTGAACCTATCCGTCTTCAGTTCTTGAGTTTCAATGCGAAATCGCAAGTAACAATGTCAGGACGATCAGCGAGTTTTTCATGTGGGAGTAATGCAGTAGCTATTTCAAGTCATTGCGGATTGTAGGTGAAAGTTAAGAAAATGTCAGGTTTGTCATGCTTTGAACAAAAGACTTAACTGCATGTTTGGTGAACTACCCTGAAATGTAGAGGGCAGAATCACTTTTTCCAATTAAGAGATCTTGCTGAGGTGATCAAACGACTACAAAATCTTGTAGGCCTCTTATTTTATCAGCAAGTAATACCTTTTGGTCTTTTCTTAGGAATTGTAATTTTTGCGCTTCCTTCAGACAATACTGATCTACCAAATATTGCTGGATTAATTTGTGTAACAATGAATGTTATCCCGTATATTTTCAGTAATATAGGCTGGTGTGAGGAATCTATTGCTGAGATGCGGAAAATGAGGCGAATGATATGTCAGAGTTGTAGAATCTTATATGCGCCCTAAATAAAATTGTTCATCGTAAATCGTTAGCAGATTCAGTGTTTCATTCGTTGCTGGTTACGGGAATTAAACTTATTCATCACGGTAGCAAGAAGTGAAATGGCATTCTATTTTCTCTACAACAAAATATGCTTGACAGCGATCACAAATCTAATCGATTAAACCAAAGAAATGTGAAATTAATTTCGATGTAGTTTAAAGACGCAGCTAAAATAGGAAGCATGACTCAATTACTACCAAGGAAAATTAGAGAAACAGACATATAAATATCTATATCACACCGCCATTAAATACGGTGTATGAAAAAGACCCACACCACTTGATTAATAACTATAAAAGTATTTCATTTTTAATAATAATATTGTTACTTCACTAAGTTTTATGTTTTCAGTAACATATATACCCGGCCCCGGAACAATTTTTCCCTTGAAATTATTCAAATCTGCTTTACAGGGAGCTTCACCTGAAAGACTAGATTTGCATAATATATACGTTACTGTGTACGTTAACAGAACACCACAATTCCAAGTCACACAGAGATTGTGTGCACTCGTTGTGGGTCTCTGGCGTTTCGTCAGCCCACGCGAGTTGTGTGGATATAAAGGGAAAAGTTGAGACGGTGTCGGGTGGAGTTCCCGGGTAGCTCAGTGGTAGAGCGCTGGTACGTTCAACCAGAGGTCCCGGGATCGATAACCGGCCCCGGAACAATTTTCCCTTGAAATTATTCAAATCTGCTTTACAGGGAGCTTCACCTGAAAGACTAGATTTGCATAATATATACGTTACTGTGTACGTTAACAGAACACCACAATTCCAAGTCACACAGAGATTGTGTGCACTCGTTGTGGGTCTCTGGCGTTTCGTCAGCCCACGCGAGTTGTGTGGATATAAAGGGAAAAGTTGAGACGGTGTCGGGTGGAGTTCCCGGGTAGCTCAGTGGTAGAGCGCTGGTACGTTCAACCAGAGGTCCCGGGATCGATACCCGGCCCCGGAACAATTTTTCCCTTGAAATTATTCATATATATAGCCGTTACTCAGTAAATTATGGAAATGAAGATCTAATATAAAATATTCTTTCACTGCGTCTACTTATATAAAACCCCAAAAACTTTCACTTTCCTATCATCAATATAGCATTGTGTGTTGCATTAACTATAATAATATTTCATTTTTAATGGTAACGTCATCAAACATTCTTAAGTTTTGTAGTTCTTAATATCCAATACACGACTGTACTCGGAAAACTATAGACCAGAGAATCAGACCTGTAAATTATTTTTATACGTTATCAAAAAATTACACAAATGAAGATCGACATATTGGCATTCTGACGTGAAAGACTCTGAGCCATCTGAACTCTGAATATGTCAGCAATCCTGCAGGTCATGGCCTTCGTGTAATAGTCATTGCTTATTGTGGTGTGTGTTTTGTTTTATTCTGAAATGCAATTAATTAGTTCTCAAAACTGACGAAAGATGGATTTTGGAAAATAGGAAAATGATGTAGGAAAATTGACATTTCACTAAAAACTACTATTTTTCTGAAAAACTTTGTGTTCCAAGCTTCAAAATGAGGGATCATTTATTAAAATCCGTTCAGCCGTTTTCCCGTAATTTCCATTACCAGTTCAAATTATATATATATATATATATATATATATATATATATATATATATATAGGTAGCCT
The DNA here is from genome assembly GCF_040183065.1 of Periplaneta americana. Taxonomy (NCBI): domain Eukaryota; kingdom Metazoa; phylum Arthropoda; class Insecta; order Blattodea; family Blattidae; genus Periplaneta; species Periplaneta americana. Next base: position 165,409,891 of record NC_091122.1, on the reverse strand, counting down.
ATTAACCTGTTGTATCCTATAGGATACTTTGTCTATTTAAGAGTTAAATAAGATACGATATATAACGTAAATGTAGAGGGCTCTTTCTGTTAGGTTCTCCCTGAACTCCAATCACCTGGTTTTATGAATTTTCTGTATATTGTTACATAACTTTTATGAATTCATATTGTCATTGTCATTATATTTGCAATTATTATTGCCTGATCGTCGTGAAGATTCTACAGGAAACTTGCTGTTGAATGATAAAATCCCAAAAGTCCTGAGCTACTTCATACAGAACAGTCAATCAGGCGAATAATGAAATCAATAGATCTTAATTGCAGTAGTTATTAAGGCTGTTAACATAAATAGCATATAAAACTCTTTCTAATTACTTCATTACGTAATTAGTCTAAACCCTTTATTCAATTATTTTTGCATTCGTTAACGATACGGCGGAATGTACTGCATATTTACAACGAGCACTCTCGGTGAACTTAAACCGTGCTAAACATGAGTACTGAAATTGTAAGAATGTAGTGAAAGTTATTAGCTCACAGATGTGCCGAAGACCATCTTCATCGGCTAAGAGACGTCTTATTTCTTCCTTATACGAAGTGGAATGTGTTGTGATACTGTAAAATACAAATTTCTAGATCTTCGCGGAAATGCAGGGTGATTCAGAAGTTACCGCCACTTACGGAGCTTATTTCTGGAAACATTCTCAGCAGAAACTGTCATATAAACATGAGTCGTATTCCTAATATTTTCAGAGTTAGGCCTACACATTAGCATTTATTAAACGTAAATTACAATATCAAATTTAATGTTCACAGTGCACAATGGCTAGACTGAAAACCGCACGGGGTCACTAAGAATTCTGTACTTGTTTAACAACTCTTCCACCAAGCTACAACCAGGTAATACAAAACCTACATTACGTACGACATATCTAATGGGAAATAGTGCAACATATAGATTATATGAACATAAATGAACATCAAAACAACTCAACAAGACTGCAGTGTTTTATAGTGATTATCAGTGCAAGTTAATTTTAACATTTACCATTTTATTGGATATTTTATAATATTTAACCACGATGATCCACATTAAGAGAAGACTACTCTAACAATATGTCATCGAAGTGATCACGTGAACTGTTGTTAACATATATATTTTATCTATTTTATCCTTAAGCTGTGTTTTTATGTAGTTTAGTAACAGCATCAATGATGTTCATGAATGTTCCAATTCCACAGTCAAGCAGACATATTTAAATGTAACAGGCATTCGCTTTTGGAAATGATACACACGTACTGAAAACGTTAATGCTATAAATGTAATACTAGATACGTACAGACTGTTTAATTTACTCAATACTTAAGATTATAACTTGCTTATCGGAAACTCCATACATAATGAAATTAATTTGAAGTTGTTAAAAAAATATTTTTTCTTTAGTTTTAAGGGTAAAAGAATGTTACAAATAGAGAATAGAGAACATAGTCAGGTAGCAGCGCTGGGTCAGAACAAAGTGGATTTCGGAGTAAGCGAAACAACAAATATTGCATTGCAACACAGTATCCCATATCTATGGCTGCAATAACTGCAATTTCCTTAGTTTCGAACGCAGAAATAAATGCAGTATTGTTTAGTGAGAGGTCATATAAAGAAAAAGGCAAAAAAAGTACATATAAAAACAAAAAAGGAAAAAAAAAAGTACATATTAAAGGAAAAAAGGCGTAAACGGCAAAAAAAAAGGCAAGATCATACTTCTTCAGAATGCTTCATTTCTCATGATTCATGCACATTTACTAATAGCCTTTAAATAAGTGTGTGTATTTAAGGCCTACCCACTTAACTTCACGTGATTCGGGTTCCGTATTTTGGGGATAGATGGCAGGACTGTGACCCATTTTCAAATTGCACACCACTTCGGCGGGCCACGTTATGCATGATGTGTATCTGTGAAGAGTTACGTCTTGTACTAGGGTGAATGTATGTTAAGTGTTAGCGTACTCCCCATTTCCCCTTCACTCACATTCTTTGCTATCTGTGAAGGGGAAGATGCTACTGGCTGTCTTACTAACGTTCGACTAATTGACTTTGAACATAGTGAAAATTCTTGTTATTGAAAATGTTTACCGGTAATCTATATTTCGGAAATCTATAATAAGCGTTTATATTTTATTTTATTGTTGTTTATATCAACTGGCACATTAAAAGGCTACTGATAGCAGAAGATAAATGTTTTCTTCACCGCTAGTTGCTATTCTACAGCATAAACGACGGAACAATCTGCACTGTGTCACTCCCCCATGACTTCATAATACAAACTAACATTCCTTAATTTAATTAATTATTAGTTGGAAATATTGTAAGAACGACACTAAAATATACTGAAACATGTAATTGTCAGACATCTGTGTCACTGTATTTTATTTAATATTTTATTTTCTTCTGTGTACAACTTTGGGGGTGCAGGTATAAGAGGTAACAGCTACCGGTCTGTTACCGACGGACTCAGGGCAAGTAGAAGGGGAAAGAAATGCCTTCGCATCCACTCAACTTGTATGAAATGTCGTTTAAGTATAGTGTGGTCCACACCTGTGGAGTAACGACTAGCACGTCTGGCCGTGAAACTAGGTGGCCCGGGTTCGATTCCCGGTCGGGGCAAGTTACCTGGTTGAGGTTTTTTCCGGGGTTTTCCCTCAGCCCAATATGAGCAAATGCTGGGTAACTTTCGGTGCTGGACCCCGGACTCATTTCACCGGCATTATCACCTTCATCTCATTCAGACGCTAAATAACCTAAGCTGTTGATAAAGCGTCGTAAAATAACCTAGTAAAAAAGAAAGTATAGTGTAGGGCAGTGGTTGCCAAACACCACGAAATTGTGACGTAATAGAAATGCAACCCGCACACCACTATCGCAGGGAGAGAGGAGTGGCTATCTCCTCATAATACAGAGAATAACAGTGCAGAGACGGACTGTGACCAAAAAACAAAAACAATATAATATTCTTCTACATGCTAACTACACATATTTTTTCCTTGTTAACTTTTATCCTCCTATTCATTATTTTTGTACTATTAATAAAATAAAATAAAATATATTTTCTTATTTACCAGAAAAAGGACGTGTACTTTACATCAGCAGATATTTGAAATTAGAAAAACGTATCAGGCTGGTCACGAAATTGTAAATTATACTACATACTTAAAAAAATGTCGAAGTATTTTACTCCAATACTGTTTATTGTTTGTTTATTAATGAAATATTCAAATTACACTATATACGTCGAAAGAAAACGTCGAAGTATTTTAGCCCGATTAAGACATACAAGCCGATACTTTTTATTGTTCGTTTATTTATTAAATATAGACTATAGTGGACTATAGTGGACTTTATGTTGTCAGCAAACAGCTGGATACATTAAGAAGATTGATTGATTTATTATTAATGAAATATTCAATTTACAGGTAGTATAACGGCGTGGTAGTCTTTATATGAAGAAGAATAATGACAACGTACATTGTTCTTTTATACTTAATTTAAAATTTTACACCAAATTAAGTATCTTATATTTTTGCCATGTGCACAAAGGAAATACGTTTGCTTCCATGCTCCTTAAAATTAAGTTTTTACATATTATCTGTTAACTGTTTTGGAAAAGACATCGAAACATATTATCCTGCACACTTGTATTACATGTATACCTCTGCTGCTGATAAATATCTTGTCTTATATCGAAGTGAAGGTTGTAAACAGAGGGTGGAGGTATGATGCCATGGTTACGTTTGAGTGGAGGCAGGGGCATGTGTCGCGACACAGCTTTTGGCGATCACTGGTGTAGGAAATGAGTGAGGATGATGATGAAAGTGAGGAAGGAAGAAGGGGAAACCCGGTGCCGGCACGTAGCCTGTTCCTGTAGAATAACACCAAGGGGCCGCCAGGCTTAACGTCCCCATCCGACGTACAAATCACTATCAACAGTGATATATGCCTTCCTTTCATATGCACTGCGGAGAGATTTGGGATTTAACCCAGGCATTTTAATTACGAACATTCAGCATTTCCTAAACATCCTATATCTAGTGATAACCTTACTCTTGATACGGATTCTCGTAAATAGAAAAATATAATAAGTGATGACTTTATATCAACAATTTTATGTGAATTTTTGCCAACTTCATGACATAATCCATTTAGACCAGGGCCGGGCATGAGAGCGGCTCCGTGTAGCCGGCCAGAGCTGCTCTCGCTCCGCAAGGCACTTCAATTCCAAGCCAGAGCAGAACGCTCACGCAGTGGCGGACTCGCATTACAGCTACCTTCCCTGCATTAATGTAACAAGAGCCACGGTTGTTCTAGTCATTCAGTCTGTCAGTACATAATAGTTTATAAGGATATTACATCAATCCATTGTACAGTACAGACTTTATAACACTCTTATTAATTTAATAAAATAAACTTCTCTCTATGCACACACACAAATCATTAGGCTTATTTACATAACCCATACGCATATACTGCAATCTCCTCACCACGGTTCTACGAGACAGGCGTATGGCTTCCACTTCCCCTACTTGCTGTGGACAGAGTTCATCTGCCAATATAATTAAACATCGCTTGATGAATTCACCTTCGTTGAATGTTTTCAATTCCTTTGCAATTTCGTGGCAAATTTTGTAGCTAATTCTCATAGCCGATTCACTAAGTGCATTATTGTCATCCTGTTAATATATAATATAATAATATAATATATGATATGATATACGATATGATATGATATATGATATGATATGACCATAAATTAATACAACTTAAAGAAAAATGTTTCTCGGGTACATTATATTAAAGTATCTATTCGATATTTATATTGCATTATAAGTTATTATAGTACATTTAGTAATATATAATTTTAAATTATACTAATATTATGATATATCATATTATAGTAAAGGGTGCGTCAGAAAGAACGGATGGATTTCAAACTATCGATACGCAACGAGGAGAGAGATATAGTGAGGGGGACCACGACTGTTGGGTCAGCCATAGAATGCAGTTTCAGTTGAGAATATGGTGTTGGTCTGGTGTACAACGTGCTTTCATCGTAGAGACATTTTTGAAAAATGAAGAGTCTGTGATCGCCACTCAGGACTCATTTCGACATCGGATGTCACGCTAGGATTCCAACTCAGAATACAATTTTGCGGTGGGTGGCTTCATTTCGTATCACAGGTTCAACATTAAAGAAGAAATCACCTGGACGAAATTCTATTGCACTGAGATTGTCCGAGGCTACGGTAAGATCTCGCGCCCTGCGACTTCTTACTTTGGGACCATTTGAAGGCGTAAGTTTGTAAACATCGATCACATACACTGGACGAACTGAAGACAGCGATTCGTGAAGAAAGCGTGGCAATTGCACCAGCTATGACTGTGAAAGTGATGGCGAACATCAGAAAACGCCTCGATGCCTGTATTGAAAGCCAAGGACATCATATGGATAATGTTGTTTTACATAAATAAACTGCATGTCTTGGTGAATATGTTGATAACAATACATTTTTGATTTGATGAATCTTTACAATTTTCTTGCCATGTGAAATCCATCCGTTCTTTCTGACGCACCCTGTATATTACAGTTCATGATATATAATATGATATATGATATATCATGAACTGTAATATACTATACTATACTATACTATGATATAGTACATTACAGTTCATGATATATCGTATATCATATTATATATCGTGAACTGTAATATACTATACTATGATATATCATAATACTTGTATAATTTAAAATTATATATTACTAAATGTATAATAACCTATAATGCAATGTAAATATCAAATAGATACTCTAATATAATGTACCTGAGAAACATTTTCTTTAAGTTGTATTAATTTATGGCGTTCATTACCAACATATTTGTCATATTCAGTGGCATGTTGTAAAGAATAATGTCGTTGGATATTGAACGTCTTAGTCAGTTGGAGTGTTTTATGCCAAATTAAACACTTTGCTAATCCACTGCTCTCTACCAAACAGAACTCCTCCTCCCATGATACATTAAAAACAATGGGAGTAGCGGGACGCTTTAGTGTATGAGCGGAAGCTCCGTCTTCAAAGTTCGCCATTATACTGCAGAGTCACCACTGCACCGACACTGAATGACGTACAGTATGCATACGTCAGAGCGCTCGCAAGACTCGCTCTTTAAAGCACACAGCGCTCATTTCTCAGAATCACGTAATGTGCCCAGCCCTGATTTAGACCGTCAAGTATCCTAGAAATTATACGCCTGCATAAAACAGCGTTCCCCATCTTCGACATTACTTTCATAAGATGGTGAACCGTGTCGTCTGTAATAAACGTATTAGTTGTCTCGGTATGCGCTTAGAGTTAATGGATCCTTGAGTCTGAATTATGAACATATGGATGCTGTTAATGGAGGTCACGACCTTGGTACAGATTCTTCAGTTAACCCTTGTTCTACCCGGGGTTTGAGCATGCGGGTACGGGCGGCGTGGAGAGAGAGCAGGAAGGGCGTGGAATTGTTTGTTGTTTCCGCATTCCACTGAGTGCGATCTGTAGTCATGGGGGAAAGTATTGGAGCTGTTAAAGAAGTGGAATAAACAGTGATAAATGTTCACTACTCGTTGGACGTCTGAGAAAAATGAATATGTCTTGGAAATTAGTAAATTCTTCAAGGGTAGGAATAACTGTAACTGTCGGCCTGGTTGACGCAGTTGGTATACCGCTGGCCTTCTATGCCCGAGGTTGCGGGTTCGATCCCAGGCCAGGTCGATGGCATTTAAGTGTGCTTAATGTCAGTAGATTTACTGGCATGTAAAAGAACTCCTGCGAGACAAAATTCCGACACACCGGCGACGCTGATATAACCTCGGCATTTGCGAGCGTCGTTAAATAAAACATATTTTTTTTAACTCTTACTTCATTCATGAACTATATCCGATTTACTTCTCCTCAATGTCATGGCTTGTAATAATAATATATTACGATACAAGGTTGGGAAGTACTTTCTACAAAATCGAGGAAAAGTTTGAAAAACGAGGAGAGCGAGTTTTTCAATTTCCGAGATTTTGTAATGCACTTCACAAACGTGTAGACCTATTGTACAACATTTTGTGCACGATTATATTTTTAAAATTACAAATACAGTGCATTTTGCATTGAAAATTTAGATCAATAATATTCCAAAGCCTTCACAAAACTACAGTGTAATGATAACTAAGTAACAATACATGCACTGTAATGGGTATATTTCAGTATAGTTTTATGTTATGAAGAATGGTTTCCCTAGCAACAAGTTTCTGTGTGAGAATTCTAACTTTCAAGGGCTAACGACAATATCTGTAAATACAAAAAAAAAAAAAAAAAAACGATCGTGCAAAAAGAAGAGATTATTCCTAAGCGTTCAGACCGAACTCTCCCTTTGAAAGACGCAAAGGGAGTCTTACATACAAGAATAACGTTCGAGGTATAAACCACAGAAAAATGCGGATGATGCTCTAGAATTTCCCAGTTCCACGTGTTAACTAAATTAACCACTTGGGCAGCCACGTGATAACAAGCACCATCGTGAAGCATAATGTGATAGCTATTCAAGAGATTTCGATGTTTCCGACGTATTTTTTAGTTATTTCACGACGCTGTATGAACAACTAGATTATTTACCGTCGATGAGACGGTGATAGCGAGATGGTATTTGGCGAAATGAGGTCGGAAATTCGCCATAGATTACCTGTCATTTGTCTTACGGTTGGGTAAAACTTCTGACCAAACCCAACCAGGTAAACAGTCCAAGCGGGGATCGAACCCACGCCCGAGCGCAACTCTGGATCGGCGGGCAAGTGCCTTAGCCGACTGAGCAACGCCGGTGGCTCCGGAGTATTGCTGGTCGTAAATGTTGTTCTAAAAAGTGACTGTAACATACAGCACCCACGCGCATTCCAATTAGAATTTGGATTAATACACTTCCATAATAAAAAACAACAATAAACATATCTCTCAGTGAGTCTTGCTTTTGTCTATATTTTTTGGCCTCTGTAAATACAGAGTAAATACTAGAGATGAACAACGATCGAGAAAGCAAGACTAACAGCGCCCGCAAAGTCGAAAACCCGCACGACAATGTTGTACACGTCTCGTCGTTCACGTAAAGCTGCTTGTGAGTGTTTCGAGACGTCGAGATTGATCACTCCCGAAGTCCCGAACGTCAAGCAGCCTTGAATCGCCACAGTTGTTTATACCTGACTGAACTTTTATCTACTTTGGCAACTGTTATATATATGTATAAACAATCAAGTAGCCTATTTGAAACATCTCTACCTTTCAGAGTATAATAATCCGTTTCCCAGTCTTTACTTAATTACTAGGCCCTTATTAAAAGGCTAGGAATTTTCTTTTCATATGTTTGAGATCAAGTGTGCAATCTCAAGTAAAAAAGGTATTAATGTCATATGATGAAAGAGTGATGGAACGGAGAAAAATTCTCTCCGGCGCCGGGATTTGAACCCGGGTTTTCAGCTCTACGTGCTGATGCTTTATCCACTAAGCCACGCCGGATACAACCCCGACGCCGGTTAGAATCGTCTCAGATTAAGCTCCATCTCTTGGGTTCCCTCTAGTGGCCGCCCTCTCCACTACGTCATAGATGTCTATGAACGCAGGACCGAAGTCCATACATGTGTTGAGGTGCACTCGAATGAGTGACTGGTTGGCCGGGATCCGACGGTATGGGCGCCGTCTTAAATCACAAAGTGATTTATTACGCATATCATATATATATATATTTTTTTTTTGATGTACCGAAGTACATATGATATTTCCATGCAGATATTCTGCGTCATCATATGATGAAAGAGTGATGGAACGGCGTGGCTTAGTGGATAAAGCATCAGCACGTAGAGCTGAAAACCCGGGTTCAAATCCCGGCGCCGGAGAGAATTTTTCTCCGTTCCATCACTCTTTCATCATATGATGACGCAGAATATCTGCATGGAAATATCATATGTACTTCGGTACATCAAAAAAAATATATATTAATGTCATGTTTTATGTTTCTTAGAATTGCAGATTTATTTGAGAATTGATTTTTTTTTCTATTTATAAAACCATAAGTAATAGAAATATAATAGAACCAGAACATTTTGATAACTAAGATACTGTTTTGTATTTTTTGTTTCCTTTAAACATTTATAATGTTATTTATTTCAATTATGTATGTTATTCAAATTTACGAAATCTTTCCACGCCGACCAAATGCTATTTCGAGTATGACGAGTCGAGACTCGAAAGATAAATGCAACTTACACAGCGAGCGAGAGCGGCAGTTAGTTTTGTTCATTTCTAGTAAATACTTCTATGCGGTCCACCGCTGTGGAGTAACGGTTAGCATGTCTGACCGTGAAACGAGCGGGCTCGGGTCCAAATCCTGGTTGAGACAAGTTATCTGGTTGAGTTTTTTCCTCAACCCATTAAGAGCAAATGCTGGGTATCTTTCGGCCCTGGACCCTGGACTCATTTCGCCAATATTATCACCTTTATCTCATTCAGGCAGCAAATAACCATAACAGTTGATAAAGCGTCGTAAAATAACCAATTAAAAATAACTGCTATGGGATTTTGAATCAATGTTTAATAATTTAGTTCCCAATGGTGTAACATAGAAGAATTAGTGAAAGCAATGAAGACCAATGTTGGATTACGCGTTTAATTCGGAGTGTCTTCTTCGACAACTCAATAAATGATAAAGGAACTACATTGATACAAAACACGTTAAAGTGATACTCATTTTTTATGCTCGACCATGCCGAAATGTAGTAATTATACACCTGGTAGTAGCCCTTTAATGCACCTCATTAAAGTATGTACACCTATTCATTATAATTCAGTTGTTCAGCCAATGAGAAATCACGATTGTACCATTATAAAACCGCACGTATCAATTATTCTCGGATATGCAATCGAAAGACAATTAGCGAAAAGTCACGGAGGCTGGAAATCCAAGGTTATGTTCTGTTACTATAATAATTAGCGTTAATTGTAAATAATATTCAAATAAATTCAATTTGTCATCTCGTTTTTCAATTCTAAATCAATTTCCAGGTTATATCAAGCCTAATGTTCATGTTATTCTCTAGATTATATCAAGGTCAATGACATTCGTGCCTCGGAAGAAATCAATACTTTCGCGTCTGCGCACATCTCACAATTCAGGTCAGTTCCGCTCCTCACTTACATAACCATAACATGAATACTTATGAATAATTTCAAGTTAGAAATATGGTCGAGCATAAAAAGTGTATGAAACTTGTCTATAATGGTAATTAAGACGTTCGTATGAAAATTATGAAACGAACGCAAGCGAGTTTCATAAACAAACATACTCGCCTCTTAATTACTACCATTATAGGCTCGTTGCATAATGTACTATTAAAGCGATTAAACTTTTTTTTTCCGTTCCGTCGTTGCAAGCTTACTGTACTTCATTAGTTACAACAAACAAGGCCTTGGTTTAGCCTCAGGCTTCAACCACCGACGCTTGTTTAAGGGGTTAGGACAGCTTACAGCAGTAAAAGTTTGGAAATATTCAACATTTTTTTCCTCCATTACTGGATCTTGTACAATAATGAAAATTAGTATGTGTAAAACACTGTCCTTCTGCTATATGAAAATAGTACATTATGCAACGAGCCTGTAATGGTAGTAATTAAAACGCGAGTATGTTTATGAAGCGAACGCAAGCGAGTTTCATATTTTTCATACGAGCGTCTTAATTACCATTATAGTCAAGTTTCATACGACTTTTTATGTTCGTCCATATTTCTAACTTGAAACTATTCATAAGTATTCATGTTATTCTTATCTGACTGAGGAGCGGAACTGACCTTGTGCAATACCTCGTAAATTGTGAGATGTGCGCAGACGCGAAAGTATTGATTTTTTCCGAGAAACAAATGTCGACATTGACCTTGATATAATCTAGAGAGTAAAATAAACATTAATCTTGATATAGCCTTGAAATTGAATTAGACATTGAAAACGAGGACAAATTGAATTTATTTGAATATTATTTACAATTAACGCTAATTATTATAGTAACAGAACTAGTTGTCTTTCGATTGCATATCCGAGAATAATCGATACTTGCGCTTTCATATTGCTACAATGGTATTTTCTGATTGGTGGAACACCTGAACTTTAATGAATAGGTGTACTTTAATGAGGTCCATTAAAGGGCTGCTACAAGGTGTATAATTACTACATTTCGGCATGGTCGAGCATAAAAATATTTTTACGATTTAGAAAAAATTATTTACATTTTTTTTTTCAAAATTCAGTTCACTGTGCAGTGATGTAGCTTTTCCCACATAACTAAAAAACTATCCAACATTCTGTGATGACATTTTTTGTGTGTATTTATGCATATCGTATCTACAGTGTGATGCAAGATCACTTCTATACTTTTGATAGATTGTCTGATAAAAAATAAACTCATTTTAAAAAATGATCAAATATCAGTATTTTCTTCTAACACAAAATAAAAAAAATATTATTTATTAAGGAATGTAGTTGAAAGAGCATGATATTGTAAACATGAGTTTCAGCAATGAAATAAAAGAGAGACAACATAAAAAAGTTAACAAGTTTATGAGTTATGAGTGCACAGTGAACTGCCAACATTTAGAATTTTGAAAAAATATATAAAATATTTTTTTTTAATCGTAAAAATATTTTTTCATACAGCAGAAGGATAGTGTTTTACACATACCAATGTTCATTATTGTAAAAGATACAGTAATGGAGGAAAAAAAATGTTGAATATTTCCAAAAATTTTACTGTTGTAAACTGTACCTAACCCCTTAAAGGGATACTATAATATTGAGCAGCGAAAGGTGAAATTTCTGGATATACGTTTGTTAAAAATTACTTGTCTGTTATTTCACAAAATTTGTTAGTCAAATTTTTCTTCAATCGGAATGTTGTAACGTATTTTACTCCTAGTGATCGCGATCACTTCACAGGCACGTGTACTCTGATTTGCAATTACTCGTGTAATGGATCTCGGAAGACGTGTTTCATTATAGTAACTCTAAAGCTACGAGCCAAACCATTTTTCAGCACAGCTATAAAAGCTAGGCGGAAGATAACAACTGCTTACCTTGCACTGTATGCCCCGAGTGAAACCTGTGGGGGAACAGTTTCATTGTTTGGAAAAATAGGTTAACACTGATAAAGTTGATTAGCTAGTTTTGAACTTGATAAACAGACTTCAGCAGTGGAACACGGCCAGCGTGTCATACTTGTAAACTGTAAATTATGTAGAAATTAATTAGTTTGACTATTTCGTTTATGTGACGTCATTCCACTTTCGGCCAATGACGTGTAATGAAATTTTGAATTCCAACCAATCACAATCATACATCGCGATAATTCTGCAGCTCGATTTATCACTATTAATTTATCGCACGGTTGTTCTTTTGTTTAGTCAGTGTCGCCAACTGTTTCCACGTAAATCGATGGGCATGAATCCATTGTACTAAATAAAGTGCGAAATCCTACTTCCACATCCTATATCTTTATCTTCTAATTCCATGTCCATTGTATCTAAAGAAAATGACACTCCTTCATAACAATTGTTTATTTAATTAATATGTTAATCAGGTTATTAGTAATTATACTATAAAATGTTTAAATTAAATTATGATTTCAGCAGATAATGAAAACTATTTCTGTTATAATAACAAGAGAAAAGCGCAGTACATGTAAATAACATTTTTTAAACTGTATTTCACTTTTCTCAATTGGCATTACTGAATAACATTCAATTTCTTTATTACAGTAATCGTTATTCATTTATTTCGACTTCACAATGTCTGAATAGGTTAAGTATTCATAAATATGCCATTATTAACATTTTCTGAGCGAATTTTAGGGATATGTCATTTACATTTTTATTTTATTCACGAAATAGTCCTAATAAATGTCACTCGAGGTCTGAGATTTCCGAAATAAATCCACTGGCTTCGCTCGTGAATTTATCGGCACATCACAGATCTCTTGTGATATTACTATAGAAAAACTGAAAGGCCTCGAATCCAAAGTGAAGATTGATATCTGAAATTATACATTAAATTTATCCAGTTCTTGGTGGTACGTAGGTTATGTCGCATATATTAAAATTCCTCTAATTTATGTAGGCCTAGATAAGCATTGCAAAAAAAAAAAAAAATCAGACTTCAGGCCCTGAAATATATATTTCATAATCACACGAAGAAAATATTGCTTACTGTATGCATTAGAAGATCCTTAAATTGGTTTACATTGCGATAAAGTTTCATTTCGTTATCTTTAGTAGTTTAAATTATGTTTTATTTAAAGATGGAACTACCTAGGTTATATCAGCGTCGCCAGTATTTTGTTCCGCAGGAGTTCTTTTACATACCAGTAAATCTACTGACATGAGCCTGTCGCATTTAAGCACACATAACCCTAGCAACACAAAGGTAATTTAAATAACATGCATTACCAACGGAGAGGGGGTAGTTTGTGACCAATACAATATGTTTAATTTTGAACAATTTTTTTGAAATTTGGCATCAGAAAATAGTATGTACTGTAATAAAAGAGAAAAATTGAAATATCATTGTCAATTTTCGAACAATTATGCTACTTCAATATAACAGTCTGGAAATTATGTAAAGATTAATTTTTGGTCTTACAGAACCTATCTGTTAATTGATATTAGAGGAAAAAAATTCACTCCGACGCCGGGGTTCGAACTCGGGTCCTTGGTTCTACGTACTTTGTATAATGGCAGTTGACTTAACATAATATGTCGAACATGGAGTAAGGACACTAAGGGAAAAAATACTAGACGAGAAGGATTTGACCCGGTGCTGTGGATTTAACTTCGGCGTAGCTCAGTGGTTAGAGCGCTTGGTACGTAGAACACAGGACCCGGGTCCGATCCCCGTCGCCGGAGCGAATTTTTCTCCTCTAATATCAATTGTAATATCAAGTCTGGAAAATGTTACCCGTCACTTTCTTCACATTCATCCTCACATATTGAACAGACCACAGTTTTACTACAAAAATGCTTAATTTCGAACAATTTTTTTTTAAATTTTTAATCGGCAAATAGTATGTACTATAGTAAAAGAGAAAAATTGAAATGTCATTGTATATTATCAAGCAATGACTTCAACAAGGGGGATATGTATTGTCCATTTAGACATATTTTCGTATTTTAGTAAAACTATCAGTGAAAACGATTTAACAATAATGCAATAAGATAGAAGAATTCATAACCGACAATAAAATAATAATATTTTCATATTTTTTATATATCAATTACATATTTAAAATAAAAATTTTGGAGAAGATGGACACAAAGTACCCCCCTCGTTGGTATTGATAAGGTTAAATGCCATCGACCTGGGCCGGGATCGAACCTGCTACCTCAGACACAAAAGACCAGTATACTACCAACTGCACCACTCAGACCAACGTTTTAGCAGTATTAAAATACGAAAGCTTAAAATATTTTAAATTTATAAACTCACGAAGCAGTCTTATAACTTCCCAGTGTCCTCAAACATCGCATATTTAAGAAATACAGTCGGCCTGGGTAGCGTAGTTGGTATAGCGCTGGGCTTCTATGCTCAAGGTTGCGGGTTCTATCCCGGCCTAGGTCGATGGCATTTAAGTGTGTTTAAATGCGACAGGCTCAAGTCAGTAGATTTACTGGCAAGTAAAAGAACTCCTGCGGCACAAAATTCCGACACACAGGCGATATAACCTCTGCAGTAGCGAACGTCGTTAAATAAACCATAATTTAGACAAATTTTTAAGAAATATAGGTTATGTGGTTTCTGAGCATCAAATTCTTGCAATGTTTAAGGATTTCTTCAATAATTTTGAACCTTGAATTATTTTAATTCAGTACGTAGCTACTAATGTATATTTTTTTCTTTTCGATTATATAAATGCGAGATAAGTTTGGCGTGCAATAAAGTGTGACAGCTTTCTGAACACTCGTTGCGCGGACGCAGACGTCAGCTTGTGGTCATTTCGTTTATGCGGGAAGACCTGCAGTTATTCTGCCTTTTATAGAGCTGTGTGAAGGCTTCCACTGCCAGTTTCCGTGTGCCTCTCTTTATGGTCTTGTTTAACACCCCGCTAATATGTTATCGGACGATCTGCAGAAATATAATGTGTGGGATATGTTGCCCACGGATGGTGGATACTAAAAATTTCAGCAGTGGTGTTCAGTAAAGGATACAAAAAGGCTATATCTTCAAGGCGTTCACGAGTAACCTTCCACCTTCATATTTTCCGTGTTCGTTATTAGAAATTCTTGACGCTTTTTATGGTGTTATTTTATACTAGCCGTACCCGTGCGCTCCGCTGCACCTGTTAGAAATAAATATAAAGTAATTACATAATTAAAATAGGACATTTGATCCAGGGAACATTCGTGTTTGATATAAGGATCGTTTAATATGTTACTTAATTTAAATTGTATTTAAATAATTAAAATGCGATCATTTTGGTCTAGAGACCACTCATTTGGTGCAATGACAATTCCTTTAACACGTTTCTTAATTTTTATTACATGCCACCATAGTTTAATGAACATTGACATCATTTAGATTTAATGTGTATACTTTATTTTACTTGCTCTATGTTTCCAATGAATTATGGTAATAAATTTTAACCCTTGTTTTGTACGTATTCAGTAAATGGCGCTTGGTCCACTATGGTTCTGAACCCTTCAAATAACTTAAATAACTTAAATTATATTATATGATATAAAAAGTGTGTTGATAACGGATGTAACTTACATAAACATTATTTTAAGAAATACAGGAAACGAATATACAGAATAGCCTATCAAGTTTTCTTGCATAAGAAGCTATTTTAATCTTACCTGTCCTCGATTCACTCAGAAGTTACTGTAATAACATTATAGCATTATGTCCATCTAGAGAAACTACACTTTCAAATGGTGAAATAATAATTAACTATACAAATCGGTTAATTTAGCTTCCGATATTACTTCATACAAACACAGAAACATTCTCTGTAGGTTATGTTTCATAGCTTTCGATTGTTGTTGTCCAAGGCCCCTTCTAGGCGAAGTCATTTGTTTTTTATTTCATTACATCGCCTTAGATGGCAGTTATTTTAATTTTAAAACTCATTTATCTCATTAAATATGAGTCCTATCAAAATTTTTCAAAGAATAAAACTTATCGGAAATTAATTTTAAAGAAACTTTTATTATGTAACATTTTTCACAAAAATAAATAATAAGCAAGATATTTCGATTTATTTAATTCACGCCCCCTTATAACCCCCGTTTTAAATAACGTATTTTGAATGCCATATAGCCTAAAATCTAAGTTACAACGACCTTAATTTATATTATAATTTTCATCGACATCCGTTCAGCCATTATCGCGTGAAAAGGTAACAAACATCCAGACAGACAGACAGACGTAAAAAACAAAAATTTCAAAAAAGCGATTTTCGGTTTCAGGGTGGTTAATTATATATGTTAGGACAAATTATTTTTGGAAAATCGAAAATTACCAGAAAAATTTCGGCTACAGATTTATTATTAGTATAGAATAAGGTTCTTAGGAAAATATTTGGGGCTAAGAGGGATGAAGTTACAGGAGAATGGAGAAAGTTACACAACGCAGAGCTGCACGCATTGTATTCTTCACCTGACATAATTAGGAACATTAAATCCAGACGTTTGAGATGGGCAGGGCATGTAGCACGTATGGGCGAATCCAGAAATGCATATAGAGTGTTAGTTGGGAGGCCAGAGGGGAAAAGACCTTTGGAGAGACCGAGACGTAGATGGGAAGATAATATTAAAATGGATTTGAGGGAGGTGGGATGTGATGGTAGAAACTGGATTGATCTTGCTTAGGATAGGGACCAATGGCGGGCTTATGTGAGGGCGACAATGAAACTTCGGGTTCCTTAAAAGCCATTTGTAATTAAGTATAGATTACTTTTGTTACACAGTTAATTGAGCTCGTAGCTTTCTTTCAAGGTGCTCTGTTTTGAATGGCCGGTGGGAGCATTGGTGTTTGTTTTCATTTCATTTATTGTGTTCTATAGATGTTACATCGGTATTGCAGCTTTGAGATGCGGAAAAAGTGGAAAGTTACATAAAAATATACAATATGTAGCAAACAGATTAATGCACTTTACAAGCATAATAATTTCATCAGTTGAGTAGAAAATATGAATATGGAGAAACTTATTAATCCTGTTCTGAACCTTTTCTCTTGGCCCTTCGAAGCCTTGTGATAATAATCAAGTAGTGCTTTGAAGACTGTAATATATGAATAGTGAACTCCTTTTATAACAGCTTAGACTAACGGATCTCCTTTGATTGAGGTTCTGGCTGATATGTACAGTAGTGGCAAAAAAACCGGACCTACCCTTGTAACTGTTTTCAGAGCCTTGTTCACTCCAGAGCACGATAGACTGGTAACTAAGACTTTCGTGGTTCGAAACCTGCCTGGGAAGGAAACTGGTTTTTGTTTCTTATTAAAATTTATTCCCAATACTTTTCGATTGCAGCGATATTTTACTACTTAATTAACTTATTATTCCCAGAACATGAATTTTACCGGCAATCGAAAAGTATTGGGAATAAATTTGAATAAGGAACAAAAAAAAGTTCAATTCCCAGGTAGGATTCGAACCACGAAAGTCTTAGTTACCAGTCTATCGTGCTCTGGGTGAACAAGGCTCTGAAATTCAGATACAAGAGTCTGTCCGGTTTTTTTGCCACTACTGTACATCCATTGTCAGGCAGTACATCTCACTTGACGATATGTGTCAGAAGAAGAACAACTGTTTGTATGCATCTGAAGTCTGACTAGTGTAATATGTAACTAGTCGGCGATGTATGCAATGGAGGGGGAAAGGAACTGGCCACTCTACCCCATTATCTCCTGGCCTAGTTGCCTCATAAATGGTGCCTTTTGATATCTCTTGTGAGGTTCAGACCTTTCTTCGGACAGTTGACTAAACAACAGACTAACGGAGGACAGATGAAGATCTGATTCATGTCTTGTATTAAAATTATGAATGTTTTGATTAGTACGAAATGTACCTTTGTTTTTAAGATAGAACATGATGACGGAAAGATTGTTCTCATAAGTTAAGGCCAATATTTCTAAATTTAGAAAGTATTTTCTACATGATGTCCTTTTAAGCATACTTGTCATTTTCCTTTTTAGCTTTCTTTTGTAAAATAAAAATACGTTTAGCATATTGCACCAGAATATTAATCCATATTTCGTTATACAATGAAAGTATTAGTGTATAACAGAGTTCAAATTAGGAACTTGAATTATTGTGTTACTTAAAGGTATTCATGTAAAAGTTTTAGCTGATAGTTTCTTTTTCACATTAATACGGTAGTAGTGGAATTCAGGGAAATTTTCACTCATTCGTACACCGTCTAAATTCATAGGTATGCTACGAGTAGATAATCACGCATTTGCTATAGGGTCAATAAATACCTGATAAACATCCCCTCATATCTTTCACAACTTTATCTCATTTCATATCTTACAGTTAACAGACTGTAACGTCAGGTGACGGAGAAATGACGTATGTATTTTAATCCTGTTGTCAACAAATGCGCGTATAACACTCTTTTGTCATTGGTAGAATGATTTCCGCGAACAACATGCCAGCATGGTGCATAAAGTATAGCTCCATAATAGGGTACTGCCTTAATTCAAGTAAATACGAATTTTCATGTCTATTTGCACAGAAAAGTAGATAAATAAATTTTACTTAAAAATATACAGGATGTTAAAAAAATGAAATATCAATTTTTGTAGAAATAGGGCGTTTAGGGGCAGTGTTACCAGACTAGCAACACTGCATTCCACCACGTAACAACCAAACTCCACACATGATTTTAGAATACATTTTTGAGCACTGTAATCATGCAGAATATATATATTGTTGGGGCCTTGGTAGCTCGATTGATGAGTAAAACACACGTGGACTGTAGAAATGATGTGTTTTTATTGTTTGGCTGCCTCTTGCTGCAACAGTACACTTCCATGACACTTACAGACGTCCCGCTATGGCAGAGTTGCCAACCTTGAAGTCACAAACTATGGCAGCGTGCCAACCTTGAAGTCCTTGAATAAATATATAAATAAATTAAATAAATTAAATAAATTAAATTAAATAAATAAGTAAATAAGTAAATAAGTAAATACATAAATAAATAAATAAATAAATAAATAAATAAATAAATAAATAAATAAATAAATAAATAAATAAATAAATAAATAAATAAATAAGTAAATAAGTGAGTAGTAAATAAGTAACTATATCAGTAAATAAATACACAAAATCATAAGTAAATAAATAAATACATAAGTAAATACATAAATACATATTTACTTAAGTAAATAAATAAATGACTTAAAATTAATCAATAAATCAAGGAACGAATGAAGCCAGGAACGAACGAATTATCGAACGAGCGAGCATTTAAATAAATAAGTAAATAAATAAATGATTAAATCAATAAGCAAGTAAGTACATAAGTAAATAATTAATAAGTGAGTCAGTATATATGTGAGTAAGTAAATAAGTAAATACATAAATAAATACATCAGTAAATGAGTACATAAATACATAAGTAAATAAATACACAAATACATAAGTAAATAAATACATACATAAGTAAATGAATAAATACATAAGTAAATAAATACATAAATACTTAAGTAGATAAGCAAATAGGTTAATTAATTAAAATTAATCGATAAATCAATGAACGCATGAAGGAAGAAAGGAACGACCGAGCATTTAAATAAATAAACAAATAAATAAGTAAATAAATACATAAATATTTAAGTAAATAAGCAAATAGGTTGATTAATTAAAATTAATCGATAAATCAATGAACGCACGAAGGAAGGAAGGAACGACCGAGCATTTAAATAAATAAATAAATAAATAAATAAATAAATAAATAAATAAATAAATAAATAAATAAATAAATAAATAAGTAAATAAATAAATATGTAAATAAATAAATAAATAAATGAGTGGGTGAATAAATGAAGAAGTGATTGAGTGAGTGAGTGAATGAATTTATACTTTACCACCAGTACTTTTTTTGACAGTTTGTATCGTTTACACCCTGTATATTTGTTTTTACATCAGAATTAAAAGTACAGTGAACAGACTCCAGGTACTGTGTCACCTCACCTTGCTTCCGCGTCATCTTATGTCACTTCTCGTGCTTGTCTCACGTTACCTAACTTCAGTTTCCGCATCACCACACGTTGGCTCACACAGAAGGTAATGGTCTCTTCATTTCAAGACGTTACAAAAATAACACAGTCACGTTTATGTTACGTGAACTAAATTTAGCGAGCCACCTACTATGTGAAGTCACCGTGCCGTCTGTTGAGGACTTCCAAACCCTCTGTCTTCCGTACTTTTGTTTCTAGTCACGCAGGAAGACTTTCTCTGCGCGTAACAGCCTCCTAGCGTCTTGACTTGAACTCTGTCGCTGTCTCTTCTGCCCTTAGTGCCTGCAGTGTTTTATAACAACAGTGTTTGTCGTTTCTTCTTACCATTTCAGAATTTCTATCAGTCCGCTCGTAAAGTCAATTGTTCCTTGTTTTAAGAGAACGTGAGGCTGAGTTTTTCTGTACATAAACTTTGTTACTTTATTGAATATTTCTTGAACTAGAGACTGTGAAGATGGGATGAAGTGCTGGGAGAAAAACTTTTGTCTACCAATGTAAGTCTTCTGTTGATCGAAACCCCGTTTCTCTTTGTGAAATGCTTCTACACTTCTCTTTCGGAGCTGTACAGATCTCAACTTTACTATTCCCTTCAACATTAATGGAGGAGTATAAATTCACAGACACTTCAGTGGTTTGAATTCTCACCCAACATTTGTTTAATATTAATAATTGTTCATTCCTATGTACGAGCTTTTACAAGTGTGAAATATATTCGGAGCAATTTTTTAAAATTGTAATCTTTCATATTTTGATCAAATTTCACTTTGAAGTAATCTTACCTTAAGGTACAGTTGCCAAAAAAAAAAAAAAAAAAAGTGGCCGCACTCGTGAACAGCTAGTATTTTCTAAGTCCACTTCGGATCACGACAATGTTACACGATGCATGTGCTAGTAGTAACAGTTTCGGAACTATGGAAGCATTCCATATCTGCGTCTCGTACACCAGTGGTAGAGTGCTTGCTTAATGATTCGAAGATTGTGGGTTCGGGTCTACTTCAAATTTTCATTTCATTTTTTAATCCTTCTTTAGCGTTATAAACAATATTCAAACTAACATTCATATTCTGTTATCGTTCTTTATCGATATCAAGTTATTTATATTTTGTTATCGTTCTTTTAGCGATATAAATAATATTCAAGTTATAATTTTTTGTATTCTGTTATCGTTCTTTAGAGATATAAAATTAATATTCAAGTCATCATTTTTATTCTGTTATCGTTCTTTAACGATATGAATAATATTCACGTTTTTTATATTATATTATCGCTCTTTAGCGACTTAAATAATATTCAAGTTATAATTTATATTCTGTTTTCGTTTTTTTAGCGTTATAAATAGGCCTAATATTCAAGTTATTTATATTCTGTTATTGTTTTTTCGCGATATAAATAATCTGGTCCGCACCTGTGGAGTAACGGTTAGCACGTCTAGCCGCGAAACCAGGTGGCCCGGGTTCGAATCCCGGTCGAGGTTTTTTCCGGGGTTTTCCCTCAACCCATTACGAGCAAATGCTGGGTAACTTTCGGTGCTGGACCCCGGACTCATTTCACCGGCATTATCACCTTCATTTCATTCAGAAGCTAAATAACCTGAGATGTTGATACAGCGTCGTAAAGTAACCCAATAAAATAAACTAATAGAGAAGTATAATTTCACAGTCACTTCAGTGGTTTGAATTCTCACCCACCATTTGTTTAATAATTGTTCATTCCTATGTATGAGCTTTTACAAAATGTGCAAAATATATTCGGAAGCAATTTTTTTAATTTCAGTCTTTCGTATTTTGTTCTAATTCCACTTTGAAGTAATTTTACTTTAAGGTACTTACCTACCTTTGGAAGAAATATCTGTAATTTTTATCCAATTTTTTTAAACTCTTTTTTTCCCTGATTACTTGACAGAAAATTAAGGATTTTCACACAAAACAAACTCTTCAAATATTTGAAGGGGGGAGCCGGGGGCATTTTTTTAAACGAAAACTGGAATTTGTTTGTTTTAGTACTTGGCCCACAGTTTATGTTAAAACAAAATTTCTTTCATTGTCTTACTCCTAAAAGAACACACAATATGCCGTGAAGACTGTTTTCCCTATCTTATCCCACTGTCACTCATATCTCATAGATAGGAAACAGAAAGTCGAAATCAATACAACTATGAAATCTACCTCGACATGGGAAACTATTAATAATGGAATTCCTCAAGGATCAATATTAGGCCCCTACTTTTTCTAGTGTTCATAAATGATCTTGTTCCCCTAATGAAAGATGTAGGTCATCCCATATTATTTGCAGATGACACAAGTATAGTAATTACAGCCAATAACTGCAACACAGTCCAATCTTCAACAAAGGAAATTCTCTTCAAAATATGTGACTGGTTCTCAGTCATTAAATTAGTATTAAATTGTAACAAAACTACCATAATTCAATTTAAATCCTGTCCAAATTCAACCTCGCAAATTTCAAGAGCAATAATTAACAACAGGTCCCTATTAGAAACAACAACCAAATTTCTTGGCTTAAAAATCGATAATGTGTTAAATTGGAAAAATCATATTAAAGAAATTACCCTCAAACTAAATTCAGCATGTTATTATGATGTACCGAAGTACATATGATATTTCCGTGCAGAAATTCTGCGTCATCATATGATGAAAGACGAGTGGAACGGAGAAAAATTCCTCCGGCACCGGGATTTGAACCCGGTTTTCAGCTCTATGTGCTGACGCTCTATCCACTAAGCCTCTGTTTTTTTAATTTCAAACAAAGGGATTTTGGAGTTTTAAATTAATTTTCTTAGCAAGTAGGAAACTGTTTGTAATTTGGTACTTAGCTCAGCTTCATTTTGGTGCAAGAATGATGAAAACATCTCAATTCTAAGTGCACTTTCTGTTAACATTAGTGCTGTAAAATGCTGTGAAACTGAACACGGCGAAAAATCATCTACTGTACATCCTGAGGGTATGAAAAATTGTAAAACCAAACCACGACTTCCTGGTTGTATGAAAAATAATATAGTCGAACTCTACCGCCGAATTCGAAAAATACAGGGTGCGTCAGAAAGAACGGATGGATTTCACATGGCAAGAAAATTGTAAAGATTCATCAAATCAAAAATTTATTGTTATCAACATATTCACCAATACATGCAGTTTATTTATGGAAAACAACATTATTCATATGATGTCCTTGGCTTTCA
This sequence comes from Periplaneta americana, assembly GCF_040183065.1. Taxonomy (NCBI): domain Eukaryota; kingdom Metazoa; phylum Arthropoda; class Insecta; order Blattodea; family Blattidae; genus Periplaneta; species Periplaneta americana. The sequence continues at coordinate 165,386,339 of NC_091122.1, read as the reverse complement.
ATACAGGCATCGAGGCGTTTTCTGATGTTCGCCATCACTTTCACAGTCATAGCTGGTGCAATTGCCACGATTTCTTCACGAATCGCTGTCTTCAGTTCGTCCAGTGCATGTGATCGATGTTTACAAACTTACGCCTTCTAATGGTCCCAAAGAAAGAAGTCGCAGGGCGCGAGATCTTACCGTAGCCTCGGACAATCTCAGTGCAATAGAATTTCGTCCAGGTGATTTCTTCTTTAATGTTGAACCTGTGATACGAAATGAAGCCACCCACCGCAAAATTGTATTCCGAGTTGGAATCCTAGCGTGACATCCGATGTCGAAATGAGTCCTGAGTGGCGATCACAGACTCTTCATTTTTCAAAAATGTCTCTACGATGAAAGCACGTTGTACACCAGACCAACACCATGTTCTCAACTGAAACTGCATTCTATGGCTGACCCAACAGTCGTGGTCCCCCTCACTATATCTCTCTCCTCGTTGCATATCGATAGTTTGAAATCCATCCGTTCTTTCTGACGCATCCTTTATATAAAATTGACAGACTGTGACGGATTGACACTTGTAGAACTGCACTTCCGGTTTAAAGATAGGGTGCTTCCAGTCAAAAAAAAAAAAAAACTCAGGCAATTAATTAACCAAACATCAAAGAGAAAAATCTGATATATTTTTGAAATCTAGAAAGTTCAAGGTTTCAGATGACAAGAACAAAAGAAAATCAATTTTTTGAAGAAAAATTAAAAATGAAAGGTAGATGTGTATATCTTAAATAACTATATACTTCAGTTGTAATTGATTTTGATTTCAACCAACAGTTAATAAAATATTGTTTCACTTTAATTTAAATATAAAAATAGTATTTTTTTTTATTTAAAAAAATAACCTTAAAAGCCATTGTGTTAATTGCGTTTCTTTTTAATGTTAACGTATTAATAAAATTACATTTTCTGTGTTTGTATTATAAGTACTGCTAACACCAGTGCGTGTTTCAGTTGTTTTACTTTCATTTCGACGTGCTACTAATGAGATGACACGTTTTTATTTGTGGCATTTTTATTTTAACTAGCTGCAATAATTCTAAGCGCGTCTTTTCATGATATTGTGCTATTACATTAATAAAACCACAACTTTTAATTTTGGTTCATATTTATTTATTGTACTTTTAACAAGTGGCGGATCGGTGTTAGCGAACGTGCTTCCTAACCAGGAGACTCTGGTTCAGTTCTCTGCGTAGTCAATAAAGAAATTTATCTTTATACGACAGAACTGGGTGTTTGTCCCTTGCCTTGTGATTACCTGTGTTGTCTCGGCGGTGTTTCTGGGTCGTGTTGACACCACATTCAAGGAGGCAAGCATTGTGGGGTTGTTCTATGTTGGTATAAAGAAACTAGATAAATATTTCGATACCTGAAAGGTGCATGGACGTATAGGGAATAAAGAAGTACTTTTGATAAGTCACATTCTTAAATTTTGTGGCGGGTTCAATTCCCACTTCGGCTGATTACCCGGTTGGGTTTTTTTTCGAGGTTTTCCCCAACCGTAAGGCGAATGTCGGGTAAGTTGTAGCGAATCCTCGGCTTCATCTTGCCAAATATCATCTCGCTATCACCAATCCCACCGACGCCAAATAACCTATAGTCCCGTCGCTCTAATTTCCGGCAGCCAATCGCGTTGCAGGTCGGCTACATTTAACCGTGTGCGTCTTGTGATTCGCTGGTGAAGATGTTATTCATTTCTTAAGGCTCGATAAATACTTAATATAATCGCCCGCCATTTTGGCTCTTTCGTTAGCGTTCGCAAAAAGCACACTAAGACGTTATTTGCCGCTCAATTATTTGCTGAATTACAGTGCGTTTGATTTATTGTCATAGGAGCTACGACATGATAATGTTTAACGGTGTGGCAAATATATTCCTCGTGTGGTAGCTCGGCAACGAAAGAACAAAAATGGCGAACGATACTACCTACCTAGACTTTATAGAGCCTTCACTTCCTAAGACGTAAGCAAAGAGGAGGAGTCACGCCGGGAATAACAGCGTCGCGACTATAGTAGTTGATATAGCATCTTTAAATAACCAACTAACAATGATGTAATGTTAAAGTTGCATTTATTATTATTATTATTATTATTATTATTATTATTATTATTATTATTATTATTATGTATCCTTTATTTTTACTTTTATTTTAAAGTGCTGTTATCAAACTTGTATTTTCTATTCTGTTTTACTTTTATTGCACTGTACACTTAATGAAACCTAATGAATCGTAACGTTTCAATTTTCTTGCATTTTTATTTTGATATAGTGCCAGTATATCCACATCTTAAGTACAATCTAATTTTAATTTCAATATATATAAATTAAATTATGGTTTATTTAATGACGCTCGCAACTGCCGAGGTTATATCAGTGTCGCCGGTGTGCCGGAATTTTGTCTGGCAGGAGTTTTTTTTTACATGCCAGTAAATCTACTGACATGAGCCTCTCACATTTAAACACACTTTACTTTTTAACTTCGCTTTAGAATATGCCATTAGGAAAGTTCAGGATAATAGAGAGGATTTGGAATTGAACGGGTTATATCATCTTCTTTTCTATGCGGATGACGTGAATATATTATGAGAAAATCTAGAATCGATTAGGGAAAATACGGAAATTCTACTTGAAGCAAATAAAGCGATAGGTTTGGAAGTAAATCCCGAAAAGACAAAGTATATGATTATGTCTCGTGACCAGAATATAGTACGAAACTGAAATTTAAAAATTGGAAATTTATCATTTTAAAAAATTGGAAAGGTTAAAATATTTTGGAGAAACACTAACAGACATAAATGACACTCGGGAGGAAATTAAACGGAGAATAAATATGAGAAATGCTTGTTATTATTCGGTTGAGAAGCTTTTATCATCCAGTCTGCTGTCAAAAAATCTGAAAGTTAGAATTTATAAAACACCTATATTACCGGTTGGTCTTTATGGTGTGAAAATTGGACTCTCACTTTAAGAGAGGAACAGAGATTAAGGGTGTTTGAGAATGAGGTTATTAGGAAAATATTTGGGGCTGAGAGGGACAAAGTTACAGGAGAATAGAGAAAGTTACACAACGCAGAACTGAACGCATTGTATTCTTCACCTGACATAATTAGGAACGTTAAATCCAGACGTTTGAGATGGGAAGGGCATGTAGCACGTATGGGCTATTCCAGAAATGCATATAAAGTGTTCGTTGAGAGACCGGAGGGAAAAAGACCTTTGGGGAGGCTGAGACGTAGATGGGAGGATAATATTAAAATGTATTTGAGGGAGGTGGGATATGATGATAGAGACTGCGTTAATTTTGCACAGGATAGGGGCCGATGGCGGGCTTATGTGAGGGCGGCAATGAACCTGCGGGTTCCTTAAAAGCCTTTGTAAGTAGTTTTTATTATGTAAGATCACACCTTTAATTTTACTTCATTATAAATAAACGGAAGTTTTTTTCTGTCACGAAACCTAACAAATAACGTTTCATATTATCTTCTATTTTTACGTCACATGTATTTAACTCCAAAACCTTGATGCAGTACTTCATTGACAAAAACGCATTTCATAATGCAGAAATGATTGTCACTTGAACTCACACCTCTTCGCCTTAATGCTGCGGCAACTTCATTTACGCATGAGTGAGGCGAGTTGTCTGTTTGGAATGTTGCAGGCGTTCTTAAGATTCCTTGTTGCATGGTGTTACTGGAGTGAGTAGCGATTTAAGCATTAGAAGTAGTAATATTAATAGGGTAAATAAACTAATTGCGTATTATCAACAGAAAATTTTGGATGGAGTGATAGGGAGCATATCCGTCGTTTTTATAGAAAGTAGTTTCTTTCGAGTTCTTATCTCTACTGAACTACAATTGTGAGTGTAACGCCACATTATTTCCGAAATATCAACATCTTGTTTACCTGTGACATAATATGTTATAGTCTCTTCTCTTCACTTCGTCGTAATGTCCATGTTTCTGCCCTCATACAATGATACACTCCACACAAAGCACTTCAGTAGTCTTTTAATTACTTCTTTTTCCAGAGTTCCGCAGAAGATGCTCCTTTTTCTATTAAAAGCTCCTTTGGCTATTGCTATCCTCCTTTTGACTTCCTGACAGCAGCTCATGTTACTGCTTATAGTACACCCCAAGTATTTGAAGCTGTCCACTTGGTCTACTGCCTCATTTATAATTCGCAAGTTTATATTCTTTATTTTTCTTCCTATGATCATAGTTGACTACCATGAATCCCTTATTCATCTGTCGTAAAAAATCTTGGCTTCTTTTTTGATAATAATCTAAGTTGGAATTTTCAAGTTAAAGAAACGATAAAAAAAATCTGTTCCTCCTTTCACTCTTTGAGTCGCTTGAGAAACTTCTTGCCCCAGCAACTAAAACTTACCCTAGTACAAACCCTAGTAATGCCGCACTTCGATTATTGTCACGTTTTGTTAAGTGATCTAAGTTCTGAACTGTCAGTCAAGTTACAGCGAGCTCAGAATATGTGCGTCAGATACGTGTGCAACATCCGACGATATGATCACATATCACCGTCCTTCACAAGTCTCTCGTGGCTCCGACTTAAAGAACGCAGAACTTTACACTCTTTGTCTTTACTCTTTCGAATTCTGCACACCTCAACACGAAATTACCTTTCGTCTCGTTCCTCTTATCTATACTCTAACCACGACGTAAATACCAGATCACTTATCTGTGGCACGCTAAATATACCTCTTCATAGAACATCTTGTTATTCCTCATCTTTTACAATATCCACCTCGCGTCAATGGAATTCCTTGTCACAAAGTATTAGGGGCTGCAAGACAACAAACACCTTTAAGAACAGCTTAAAAGATAACCTTATTAGCATTTCACTCCAATCATACTGATTTAAAATATTACAGACTACACTGTTGCTTTTTTTCTTTAGACATCATCCTGATTGTGCTGCATTTTCAAAATTGTCTCATAATAATCTCTTTCTATTATCTAATATAATTTGAAATATATTAACATTCTATGTATTTTAGTTTAATTCTGCTACACAGTTTATTTCAGTGTTTAATTAATAGTTCATAGTATTTTGTTGTTTAATTCGTAAATAACTCTTGTATACATGTAACTCTCATCTAAATCAAATTGTTGAATTTTTTGTAAGTTCATGCATATGTATATACACTTTTTGCTGGTTATGTGGAACAGAAGGCCTTACGGCCTTAACTCTGCCAGCTAAAATAAATCATTATTATTATTATTATTATTATTATTATTATTATTATTATTATTATTATAGTTTTCGTCTTATTTGCATTTATCTTCATCCCATACTGCTCACAGCTGTCATTTAGCTCCAGTAGCATATCCCTTTAGTATCATCTCATCTTCTGCTAACAACGCCATATCATCAGCAAATCTTACGCACTTTATTTCTCTTTCTCCTACTATCACTTCTCCCATGTTCTGAAAACAGTAATTTACTAAATTCCCCAAGTAGATGTTGAACAGGGTAAGTGATAAAGGGCATTCTTGACGTACTCCTCTCCCTATTTCACTTCTTTCTTACACTTCTCCTACCCTTATTTTGACTCGTTTCATATAAAGATTACTGAACGGCCTTTCCTCTATCCAATCCACACCTATTTTGTTTAAGGGGTTAGGTACAGCTTAAAGGAGTAAAATTTTGGAAATATTCAACATTTCTTTCCTCCATTACTCTATCTAGTATGTGTAAAACACTGTTCTTCTGCTATATGATAAACATATTTTTACGATTAAAAAATTATTTATATATTTTTTTTTTTTCAAAATTCAAAGTTCGCTGTGCAGTGATGAAGCGTTTCCCTCATAACACAAAAAGTATCTAACATTCTGTGATGTAATTTTTTGTGTGTATTTACGCATGTGATATCTATAATATGATGCAAAATCACTTCTATACCTTTGATAGATTGTCTGATAAAAAGTAAATTCAATTTAAAAAATGGTCAAATATCTAACACAAAATAAAAAAAAAATATTGTTATTAAAGAATGTAGTTGAAAGAGCATGATATTGTAAACATGAGTTTCAGCAATAAAATAAAAGCGAGACAACATGAAAAAGTTAACAAGTTTATGAGTTATGAGGGAAACGCTTCATCACTGCAGAGCGAATTTTGAATTTTGGAAAAGAAATATAAATATTTTTTTTAAATCGTAAAAATATTTTTTTTTCATATAACACAAGGAGAGTGTTTTACACATACTAATTTTCATTATTGTACAAGATACAGTAATCCAGGAAAAAAATGTTGAATATTTCCAAAAAATTTACTGCTGTAAGCTGTACCTATCCCCTTAAGATCCCCATTAGTAGCCTATATTCCAATCCATTTTCTCAAAATTGTGAGCATAGTAATAATAGTAATAATAATAATAATAATAATAATAATAATAAGTAGTAATAGTGATATATAATAATAATAGTAATAATAATAATAATAATAATAATAATAATAATAGGGTACTTTACGCGAAAAAAAGTAGATAATTTACGGAATTTCAAAGCTGGGATATTTGACTTGGAAACGAAGAATTTTTGCGTAGCATTTTAGGGACATTCAGCTGGACCGAGTTGGTAATACTGCTTCCATCCTGTATATAATGCTACATATTCGGCCAAAGTTTCCTTTCAAACTAAATTCCATATCGCAGAGCATTTGTTTAACCATGGCCTTCATTAGCGTGTAATTTCAAATTAAAATATTCGTTTGCTTAAATTGCCCCATCTTGTGTAATGAGGAAATCTGTGTCGTTTGCATCATGCCGTTTGCTTTGTGACGTGTTGCAGAATTCTGTGTATAATTCTGTCACAACAAAGTGAATAGCAACGAAGCGTCGATGCCTTGTTGAGGTTACAAGTTAGCAAGTTTGCAATGTGCAGGAAAGCTAATTATGTACCTAGTAATTGAATATTGTTGGCGATGTGAGGCTCGATGTGCTCCAGTCGATTCTGTAATTGGTTTATGCTTAGATATGTACATGACAGCTCCACTGTGAAGGACCAGGGCCTCACCTGCTCAGGAGTACAGATGTCTGTCTGCTGCAGTACACTTGCCACATAACGCCATGTTGTTGCCTTTGGAGTGCGTATGTGTAGTTAGATATACAGCAGGGCTGGGCACATTACGTGATTCTGAGAAATGAGCGCTGTGTGCTTTAAAGAGCCGGTCTTGCGAGCGCTGTGGCGTATGCATACTGCACGTCATTCAGTGTCGGTTCAGTGGTGACTCTGCAATATGATGGCGAACTTTGAAGGCGGAGCTTCCGCTCATACACTAAAGCGTCCCGCTATTCCCAATGCGTTTAATGTATCATGGGAGGAGGAGTTCTTTTGGTAGAGAGCAGTGGATTAGCAAAGTGTTTAATTTGGCATAAAACACTCCAACTGACTAAGAGGTTCAATATCCAACGACATTATTCTTTACAACATGCTACTGAATATGACAAATATATTGGTAATGAACGCCATAAATTAATACAACTTAAAGAAAATGTTTCTCAGGTACATTATATTAGAGTATCTATTTGATATTTATGTTGCATTATAGGTTATTATACATTTAGTAATATATAATTTTAAATTATACAAGTATTATGATATATCATAGTATAGTATATTACAGTTCATGATATATCATATATCATATTATATATCATGAACTGTAATATACTATACTATGATATATCATAATACTTGTATAATTTAAAATGATATAGGCCTATTACTAAATGTACTATAATAACTTATAATGCAATATAAATATCGAATAAATACTCTAATATAAATTTTATATATATATATATATATATATATATATATATAATATAATATAATGTACCTGAGAAATATTTTCTTTAAGTTGTATTAATTTATGGTCATATCATATATCATACCATATAATATATCATATCATATATCATATCATATCTTATATCATATCATATATCATATATCATATCATATGTCATATCATATCATATATCGCATCACATCACATCATATATCATATCATATCATATCATATCATATCATATCATATCATATCATATCATATCATATCATATCATATCATATCATATCTCATATCATATCATATCATATCATATCATATCATATCATATCATATCATATCGTATCATATCGTATCATATCATATCATATCATATCGTATCATATATCATATATCATATATCATGTATCGTATCGTATCGTATCGTATCGTATCATATATCATATATCATATATTAACAGAATGACAATAATGCACTTAGTGAATCGGCTATGAGAATTAGCTACAAAATTTGCCACGAAATTGCAAAGGAATTGAAAACATTCAACGAAGGTAATTTCATCAAGCAATGTTTAATTATATTGGCAGATGAACTCTGTCCACAGCAAGTAGGGGAAGTGGAAGCCATACGCCTGTCTCGTAGAACCGTGGTGAGGAGGTTGCAGTATGTGCGTATGGGTTATGTAAATAAGCCTAATGATTTGTGTGTGTGCATAGAGAGAAGTTTATTTCATTAAATTAATAAGAATGTTATAAATTCTGTACTGTACAATGGATTGATGTAATATCCTTATAAACTATTATGTACTGACAGACTGAATGACTAGAACAACCGTGGCTCTTGTTACATTAATGCAGGGAAGGTAGCTGTAATGCGAGTCCGCCACTGCGTGAGCGTTCTGCTCTGGCTTGGAATTGAAGTGCCTTGCGGAGCGAGAGCAGCTCTGGCCGGCTATATGGAGGCGCTCTCATGCCCGGCCCTGATATATAGGGTGAATAGCAGAGTGCTGCATTGGAGTTAAATCGCTCGCTTGAACTCGGTCGAGTGTCCACCCTCGAGTGAGATAGGATCGGTCGTGATACGCTCGTAATAAATAGAAGCACAGTACAAGGTCATCTCACCGACATGTCTTATATTGTATGGAAGGCAACAGATAAGATACACATATGTTTTGCTCACACGGTAAAAATAAGGCTTTATTTTCTGCGTTTATGACAAACGTTTAATGGAACAGTCAATGGAACGTACCAAAACAGGAACATGAAGTTATAAATACAATAGTATGAAAAACTTCGATATACAATTATTACTGCTAATTAATAATTATTCAATATTTGATTTACCACATATATAATATGATAGGTTCATACATAGTATTCCACCTATATACTGCGACAATGTAGAAACATTTTATAGTAGTAATATGCGTTACAAGAGCGGTATGTTGAAGTTTTCATGTTCGAGGAAAAGTTTGAAAAAGCGAAACATAGTTGAGCTTTTTTAATTTCCGTGAATTGAAAGAAAACATACCGCTCATGTATCGTACATTATTTTGTGCGAAGATCGTTTGTTACATACCTGAAAGAGGAATTTCTAATTAGTTGCAATGAAATCTCCATCTTGGTTTGTGTTCAATGACGGCAAATTTGCAAAACAAAAATATCTATCTTCAACATTGTTGCTTTAAAATGTTTTCTGTGATTACTATACTCCAGCAGGCCGTGATATACGTCTGTCTTTTTTTTTCCCCCAGTCCATAAATGGGAACTTAAAACAAACGGTAAGGTTATTAATGATTTATTTTTCATTTTAATATTTAAACAATATTATTTATATAACATATTGCAGTAATAACATCGGCAAGTTTGTTGATTTTTTCACGACTTCCTTAATGTTACTTGCATCACGAATGCAGTAACTTTAGTGGAGTTGTAGAGTTTACTTAATTTTTGCAAATATTTAAAAACAATAATTAACAGTGCAGTTTAGGTGAAATTGCAGTGGTAAGTTTCCAATTTATAATTATTACTATATTGAACGTCTCTAAAATAATATGTTAGAAGCCTAAAGCAGTAAAATCAATATGTCACTTAAGCGGTAAGAAGAGGGAAATTGTTGTGTGTGTTAGGTTGGGAATACTGAATGTGGAATTTTAGACTTACCGCGGATTGGTTTTGTGCGGAAACCAAGCAAATACGCACGATCTCGCACAAAATATTATTGATATAGCAGTAGATTGATAACAATATTAGTACAAAGATAACGTCACAGAAAATATAATAAAACGAATAATCATGCTGCACAACTGTTACAGACGCAAAGATTGATACACTAATTATTAGAGATAATAATAATAATAATAGTAATTATTATTATTATTATTAGAAAACTTGATACAGTTCTTGCATTATCGTGATTGTGTTCTCCGTTTATAATAATTACATTTACATCTAATAACATCTATCAGATGTAGCAAAAACAAAATCACTCCTGTGTGGAAAAATAAAAAAAAGAACATTTACCTACAACATTTATATTACTTTTTAAAGCAAGTTTTGTAGTTGTACTATGGAGAGGTTAGTTAAACACTGCAAAGTTTTGAAATGATAAACATATATGATGTTACTACACAGTTCATCACTGTAACAAGGACGAATGTCTAACGCTCGGCTTATACCGTTCGAGGATTTATCGCTCGTGACAATTTTACCCGTCATGCATATGCGCTACCTATCGGATTATGCTGTGAACTATTCGGCGCTCGGGCGAAAACGTCCGATGCAGACCTCTGGTGAACAGTAAGTAATGTCATTAATTTCAATGGGTTATTCTTTGAGATATTTCAAACAAAAAAGTTTAATACAATTTTACTCATTTTTACTTTCTTTTCAAGAAAAAAATATATGAAACATGTCATAGCGTATTTTGGGAAAGCTACTGAATTGATTCCAAATATGCTGTCAAGTTATGAGAGCGGTGTGTGTTATGATGTTAAATGACTAAGAGAATTTTAGTTTTGTTCTTTAAGGGGTTAGGTACAGCTTACAGCAGTAAAATTTTTGGAAATATTCAACATTTTTTCCTCCATTACTGTATCTTGTATACAATCATGAAAATTGGTATGTGTAAAATAATGTCCTTCTGCTATATGAAAAAAAAAAAAAAAATTACCCGGCCCCGGAACAATATTTCCCTCGAAATATTATTCAAATCAACTTTACTTTACAGGGAGTTATACCTGAAAGCTTTATTTGCATAATACACGTCATTGTACATTAACAGAAAACCACAATTCAAGTCACACAGAGTTAGTGTGCACTCAGTGTTGGTTGCTTGACGGTTGTCAGCCCACTTTGAGGTCTGTGGATATAGAGAGAAAAATTGGATCGGTGTCTGGTAGAGTTCCCGGGTAGCTCAGTTGGGAGAGCGTTGGTACGTTTAACCAAAGGTCCCGGGTTCGATACCCGGCTCCGGAACAATTTTTCCCTCGAAATCATTCAAATCAACTTTACAGGGAGTTATACCTGAAAGCTTGATTTGCAAATATTTTTACAGTTTAGACAAATCATTTATACAGAGTGTTTCCGAGGTGGTGTTACAAACTTTCAGGGATGATGGCGAAGGGCACATGTATCAATTTGAGATAAGGAACCATGGTCCGGAAATGACTCAGTCGAAAGTTATAAGCAAAAATAGTTTGTGGAAATGGAATTGTAATTTGGCACCACGTGCCCTCCTTACCTTAACCTTTGGAAGAGTCGTGGAAAGATGGTATGGGCCGGATGTCTCCTACGTGGGTACTTGTCCCGATACAATCTGTGAGCTTGTCTACTGTTCCAATTGGCTCATCTGTATTCGAAAATCAGGTCTGCTTATTTCGCTCTCGTGTACTCCTCCATTTCACTAGGACTGATCGACTGGACACTGTAACTTGTACACATATACACTGCTGTCTACAGACGCGCATATCAGGACCGACCATGTCCGTTACACATTACGCTGTCTGCATTGCTTTAGTGTAGTTTCCTGTCCCCACCCCTCAGACAGCGCACTGAAAGGAATATTGTAAGTAGACAACGTAAACAACGTCAGATGAATACAGTATGTGTAAGATGTACAGATAAATACACATAAATAAGGTGTACAGAGGAATAAAATTATTTCATTTCCACACAACTATTTTTTGTAACTTTCGACTCTGTCATTTCTGGACCATCATCCCTGAAAGTTTGTAACACCACCTCGGAAACGCCCTGTATATATATTTTTTTAGAAATTTAAAATGTTGGCATTTCACTGTGCAAAGATGAAGGTGTCCCTCATAACTCATAAACTTGTTAACTTTTTCATGTTGTCTCTCTTTTGTTTTATTGCTGAAACTCATGTTTACAATATCATGCTCTTTCAACTACATTCCTTAATAAATAATATTTGTTTTTATTTTGTGTTCGAAGAAAATACTGATTTTGACCAATTTGTAAAATGGATTTATTTTTTATCAGACAATCTATCAAAGGTAGAAAAGTGATCTTATAGCATATTGTAGATATGACATGCATTAATACACATAAGAAATTTCGTCACTGAATGTCGGATAGTTTTTGAGTTATAAGGGAAACGCTTCATCACTGCACTTCATGTAAATCATTTTTTTAAATCGTAAAAATATTTTTTTTCATATAGCAGAAGGACAGTGTTTTACACATACTAATGTAGAGACTTCGTTGAATTGCCACACGCAGCATGCAATCAGGTTGCCGATGTACGGTAGTATAGAGGAGGTGAGCGACCGCCCGGTCTCGTAGTATAAGCAGTTCATGTTAAGAGTTGTGACCAGTTCAAATAGATAGAGCAACTACAGCTAATGTATAACTATGTAAGCACTTGTTTTTGCATCACTGTGATTGGAATAGTCAAAGCTTAACATTTGTACAGTGCCGACAAGAATTCAACCAAACATACTACAATGAGAGTGTTGCTGTTCCAAATAATTGCCCCTGGAATACCCTTACCCCCGCAGCCAGTCTTGACCCGTTGGGGAACGTGGTTGGATGCTGTTAATTATTATACAGAATATTACGGCAAAATAAAGGAGGTAATTGATGCATTGGATAGCGCAGACAGTTCCGCTGTTGCAGCTGTAAAATCATTGCCTTCTGAACAGCTATTAGAAGATATTCTGTTCATTGATTCTAATTTTAAAATCGTGTCCAAAAGCATCATCCTGTTAGAATCGTCTAAACCACAACTCTCAGAAACCCTTAATATAGTGGATAAAGTATCACAAACCGTTATCCAAAATAACAATTCATTAATTTCAGAAAAAGTGAAGTGTAAGTTGAGAAACGTTATTGCTAAAAATTCTGCCTATTCACAACTTCGTATTATAAATGATGTACTATCAGATCACGACAAGACATCTGAAGTTGGTGTACTAAAAAGTAGTGACCTTCCGTTCTTCAAATATGTACGTATTACATAGTGTGATGTTGAACGTACATTTTCCCAAAATAAAAACTGTTTAAGTGACCATCGGAGGAGGTTACTTTGCAGTCGCTCAAAATGTACGTAACTCTTCACTGCAATGCACATAATTATTCAAGGACGATGTGAGTATCTTATATTAAATTTTAAGAGTTAATATATCTCACTATAAATAATTGGGCGGCCGGGTAGCTCAGTTGGTAGAGCAGCTGGCTACGGACTGAAAGGTCCGGGGTTCGATCCCAGGTGGTGACAGGATTTTTTCTCGTTGCCAAACTTTCAGAACGGCCCCTAGGTTCACTCAGCCTCCTATAAAATTGAGTACCGGGTCTTTCCCGGGGGTAAAAGGCGGCCAGAGCGTGGTGCCGACCACACCACCTCATTCTAGTGCCGAGGTCATGGAAAGCATGGGGCTCTACCTCCGTGCCCCCCAAATGCCTTCATGGCATGTTACGGGGATACCTTTACCTTTTACCTTTTATCACTATAAATAATTGTGTATTTACATGTTTAGACATTTCCTACTTCAATGATCGTTCATTATATTTCTTGAATGCAGGATACATGGTTTATCGTAACCGCAGTATACTGCTCAGTGTTTACATCAGAGGCATACTCCATCCTTTGCACGCCCCTTTCTCATACAGTCCATACCGCGTGCGCAGTAAACCTTGCGATTCTCGTGGCAATTCCTCGAAGTCTACTAATGTACAAGATACAGTAATGGAGGAAAAATGTTGAATATTTCCAAAATTTTACTGCTGTAAGCTGTATCTAACCCCTTAAATGGCAGACATTTGATCTGAACAAATGTAACATTTTAAAATTCCTTTACAGAACGAAAAGTACATTGTTCAGATCAAATATCTGCATATTTAAAGGACAAAACTAAAATTCTTTCAATAATTTATTATCATAATACACTGCTCTCTTAAACTGACTGAGCATATTGGGAATTAAATCAATAGATTTCCCAAAACACGCTTAAAATGTTTCATATGAAACAGTTTTTATCTCCAAAGGGAAACAAAAACGAGCAAAATTGTATTAAACTTTTTTGTTTCAAATATCTCTACGAATATGTATTATAGAAAATCTAATAGTTGACAAAGCGTCGTTAAATAACCGAAAAAAACACGAATTGGGCGCTGATTTTGCGACATTAATATTATAATATTTACCACGAAATTATGCGCTAACCGTTCGTTTAACCGTTCGCCATATTTATCCTCAATAACCCGAAATTATTCTTGATTTCAGGTACATATGAAATCTATTTTGCTTTACTTGGGTTACAAAAATCACGCTCGCTATATTATATGAGCTTTTTACTCGCAGTAATTTAATATAATTAGCTTGTATGAAAGAAGAAATTAATTTTCGTAATGTACCGCTTTGATAAAACTGTAATTTGTGAATTATCTAATAAAGTGTTCGTGACGACAGCATATCGTGCGTTTGCTCCGAGATTATATCTGTCACATTTGTGCTTTAACTTCAGCTAAATTAATTTTGATAGCAAAAATAATACCGTGACACTTCATTGTCTTGTCTGCAGAGACATCTGCGTGACAATCTCTTATGAGACAGCAGAGCCCTCTGACTGATTTAAAGGTACGGTCACACGTCGCTACTTTTGCAGCGCTGCAGTACAAAAAAACTGCGCAACTCTCTTACTGGGACGTGTGAACAACGGTGCAACCCGAAAAGTAGCGGCTGCCGAACCTGCTGCCCGCTACTTTTCCATGCTGCGCGCAGCTTAAAAGTAGCGACGTGTGAACAGGGTTCTCAGGGTTGCAGCCGCAGCATTTTTGATATCGGTTTTGTTGAAACTTTTGCTGCTGTTGCGACCAGTGTTGCCACCCAAATGTGCCAATGATACTTTTATTGTTTATTGTGTATTTTAATGTTAGATGTGATGAAAATAAATTATTTGTAACATTTATTAAATACACAACACAGCCTGAGCATATTTGCTGACTATATAATTCAATTTTTTAATTTTCTGTAGCGTAGTTTCAAACAGGAGGGTTGCCAACATTGATTACGTGAATATGCTGTTGGTTATCATTTAAGTATATAGGCGTTTTTTTAACTTTTTTAAGTAAAAATAATGCCAATTTATGAATACTAGTTAGGACAGAAAAGCAAATAATAGATAAGTAAGCTTTCGCATGAGTTTCTTAATAATGCGAACATAACCACAAAATGTATATTGAGAGATGGAAACCTGCAGCATGACTGCGGCTGCAAAAGTAGCGCCTTGTGTGTGAACAGACTCGCAACCTGCAGTTGCAACTTTTGCAGCACTCGGGTTGCGCAGCACGAAAAGTAGCGTGCAGCGCGCTACTTTTGGCTTACGTGTGAACACGACACGCAACTTTTGCAGCTGCAGTACAAAAGTTGCGCAGCAAAAGTAGCGACGTGTGACCGTACCTTAACAGGAAACAACAGAAACACGGCAGCCACTTGACCTTGAAAATTGCGAACGGCTTACAAGCAAACATTCTGATGGGGGCAGATAAATAAGTTTTTTTTTTCTTTCACGATGTTAACAATGTCAAAAGAATTGCGTATACAAATTTTCGCCACTCGACCGCAATTTGACGGGTCATTCATTAAAATCCGTTCAGCCGTAGTTTCCATTATCAGTTCAAATTTTATATATATATATATATATATATATATATATATATATATATTAAATCAAAACCTATAATGTGTAATGTGTAGCAACATCTTTTCGTATAATGAGAAGCACATTTCTCTCATTATCTCATTTATTGTTCTATTTCGTCAGGGCCGTTAACAGAAAGAAAACACAATTTAATTGAATTTGGATTTGAAAATATGTAATATATTTAAAGCGTATAAGGCCGAGCTATCTAGGTTTATATGATCCAGGGTAAAAGCAAGTGCCCTAATCTCCCATTCAAAACGGGATATACGAATGTACCCTAGAAGTTCAAAAACCATAGGAATCGGGGTAGACTGCATCGGAGACACAGCAAGTTGTATGCGTGAATACGTTTGTATTGATTAAAACATATTTGGACAAGTTAAAAGAACTCTTAATTGCTCCTAGCTCTCTATGCTCTCTTAAACTGATGTCTAGTCATTCTAAAATTATCTTATATCCAAACCTTATTTATACATTGTTCTTAGTTACGCGTAATAAATTTAAATAATTCCCCTTCAGTTGTGTAATAGTTCAGGAAAATAAATTATAAAGATTGTTGTAATTCGCACATGTTAAAAGAACTGAACTGTTGCGAAATCCGCAAATCGAACGAGAAAAATATTTGGTCGTCGGGACACTTTGATGTGAATATGACTTTGTTTGAGGTATAATTGATGACTAGCGCTAGGATTTTGATGAAATTGCATCTTTTTTCTAGTGAGCCAGAAACATAGCTGCTTTAGTATTTATATGTTATGTGATAAACTGAGTGTTTTGAAACATATTTGTTGGGGCATTTTTTTTTTGCGTTTTTTGCCTCTTATAACTCATAAGAGCATTTTTTTGTTTTATTAGGTCATTTTTGGTGTATTTTATTTAATTTTGGCCATATATCCCCATTATTAATGTAAAAGAAATATATATATATATTTCCTTTCATATTTTCTCTACATAATTTTTCAATTAATACCCATTATTTTGTATATTATTTTAATCGTTTTTCTACACAAATATTGTATTCTAACATAGTACATCCCATGTAATGGATCAGTCCAACCACCCCTTCAATATAGACTCCCCTATACCTGCTAGTTCCGGATAAGAGTGGCCTTGTGGTGGACTACATGGAGCTACATCAGGTAAAATAATTAATTAAAGTATACTACTTACAAAAATTATGTAAGATTAAATAAACTTGAATGTTGGTACTAGAAATATTAATATTCCTACTAAGCCAATTATGTAAGATCAATTTTTAGGGCATTTTAAGGGCATTTTTGAAAGATTTTTAGGTCATTGTTTTTAGGACATTTTTTCATGATTGATAGGTCATCAAAATCCTAGCCCTATTGATGAGAAAGTATCACAACATTTGTAGCATAATATAAAGTTCAAGAAATCTTCGCTAGATGCCGCACATGACGAAACGTACGCGTGCTGCTATCTTTCGAGTGTTGTGTAATGTATTTGCATTACTATTTATATGTTACACTTATAAAGAAAACTTCAATTATAATGGCATTTAAGTGTGCTTAAATGCGACAGGCTCATGTCAGTAGATTTACTGGCATGTGAAAGAACTCCTGCGGGACAAAATTCCGGCACATCCGGCGACACTGGTATAACCTCTGCAGTTGCGAGCGTCGTTAAATAAAACATAACATAACTTCAATTATATCCTTAATAACCAAAAATGAAATAGAATTAAAGAACTACACTGTATAACCTTAATAATAATAATAATAATAATAATAATAATAATAATAATAATAATAATAATAATAATAATAATCATAATAAAATACAAAAACAACAAAACAAAGACGTAAGTTCTCTTATTTATGGAATTATCAGAATTCTGAGAGTATTGTGACAAATATTCAGTTTACAATTTTTGGGATCCCGGTACTTCATCCCATGAAAGGCCTTGATCTCTGTTGCAGAGTTCCTCTTCCACATGTTATTGACAATTTCTGCCAACTCGCTCCTCTACCCTTTCAGCCTGAACCCCTCCCGGCTTTCCGGCGTTGTCGCAATTTTATCTGCCGAGTTTGTGTTTAGAAGCTGTTTTCCTACCTATTTTAGACACCCTCTCTTCAGAGATAACGTGGTTAGGTCACTGCCATCAAGTAAATGCATTTTGCATAAACAAGTAGCGTTACCTTCAGCAGGGGAGGGCGAGAGAAATACTTCTTTCTCGTTTTCGGTATATTATAGTTTCGATCCCAGGCTGGAAATAGTCGCTAGTTTTCGTAACTTACCAGTGATGCCGGTGAAGGTTTTCCAGCTGCAGTCACTGTTTTCTCATGAATATCTTTCCACAGATTCAAGTTTTCATAGGGATTAGTTGCAATTACTTCACGTATTAATATTACGTCATCATTAATGTTGAAACGTAGTCTTTCCTACGCTATTCTGCTCAGGATAAAGCTTCTCGATAAACGAAAGGGTTTGTTGTGTCACCGTATCACGATTTCTGGTAACGATAATGTGACTCATGCGTAGAACATCGATCATGTGACTTTACAGTTTACCGTAAACGGAAACCAGTGTGGCAAAACTCTCTTTTATTATACACTAATCACTCATGCGCTAAATTTTCCCCGTACAGGACACAAATGTTTCAAGCCGCCTCCGCTACCTTTGCTTCTCTATTAAACTCAAACATAAGAATATGTCGGATTTACAAGCATAAAATGGCGTATTTACAAGCACAATAATCCAGATAACAAATGACAAACGACAGTCTCCTAGCAACGCAGTGTTGTGGTGACTAACAAAAACCCTACGAACTTACTCATCAAACTATCACTGGGTTTTTCTGATATTATTATTATTATTATTATTATTATTATTCATTATTCATTATTATTATTCATTATTATTATTCATTATTATTATTATTATTATTACTATTCATTATTCATTATTATTTTTATTCATTATTCATTATTATTATTCATTACTATTAATTATTCATTATTATTATTAATTATTATTAGGCCATATTATTATTCATTATTGTTATTATTCATTATTGTTATTATTCATTATTATTATTAATTATTCATTATTATTATTATTCATTATTATTATTATTCATTATTATTCATTATTCATTATTACTATTCATTATCCATTATTATTATTCATTATTATTATTCATTATTATTATTATTCATTATTATTATTCATTATTCATTATTATTCATTATTCATTATTATTATTCATTATTCATTCATTATTATTATTCATTATTCATTATTATTATTCATTATTATTATTATTATTATTATTATTCATTATTATTATTATACATTATTATTATTCATTATTATTCATTATTCATTATTATTCATTATTCATTATTATTATTCATTATTCATTCATTATTATTATTCATTATTCATTATTATTATTCATTATTATTATTATTATTATTATTATTCATTATTATTATTCGTTGTTGTTATTATTATTATTGTTATTATTATTATTTTATTTGTATTTTATCTCACCTTGTATTTATTTCTAATTGCATTTCGACTGTAGTTCACATTCATCTGCATAATGTTTTTCAATTGTTTATTTTACGACGCTGTATCAACTGCTATGGTTATCTAGCATCTGAATGAGATGAAGGTGATAATTCCAGCGAAGTGAGCCCAGAGGCCAGCGCCGAGAGTTAGCCAGTATTTGCTTTACATAATGTGTTAATATACAAATAAATTAGAACATTGTTTGAGCTAATCCTATTCATAGTTAATTTTTATTCACTGATGAACGTTACTGAACAAGTAATAACTACTTCACTGTGTTAGTATTATGAATGTTGATGGTAAATTACCTTATTGACTAGTTTCGACGTGGTTTTGCGTCATCTTCTGAATCCTAGTGAGTTTCAGCCCTATCTTCTGGTTTCTTGCTGTTATGGGGTGTGTTCATGATTGTGTGGAAAAGGATGTGTGTTTTGAAATTCAGTTGGGTGTTCAAGATGTGTTGTGGGTGTTTTTTTGTGTGTTTGTAAATTTCATATTGTTCTAGAGTGTCAATTTTTTTTTTTTTTTGGCTGGATATGTAGTATTTCCATGTCAGTATCTGTGTTGCTGAAGTTGTGGTTGGAGCTTGTGACGTGTGCTGCGTAGGTTGAATTGTTGTGTGGTTTGGTTATGGTTATGATATGTTCCTTGTAACGTGTTTGAAATGATCTTCCAATCTGTCCAATGTAGTCAATGGAACTATTGAATAATTCTGTTTTTGTAGTGTGTTCTGTGTTCTGTATGCATTGTTTATTTTAGTTCTTGAAAGATGATGCAATCTTGTATGGTTTTTGTTTTCGTATGTTAGTATGATGTATTTATTTTGTTCCTGTGTTTGTGTTACATTTTTATTATTTGTGTTTAGTCTTTCTTATGATGTTGTCTATTATGTTGGAGTTGTACCCATTATCCTATGCTATGTATTTGATAGTGTGTATTTCTTTCTTATAGTCTTGTTGTCTCATAGGAATGTTGATTAGTCTGTGTATCATGGATCGGTAAATAAAGAAAACGTAGTAGCACTTGTAGCAATAGACAAATGTTTAAATAAATGGCCCAACATGGATAGCAAAAGATTAAATGATATTTACAGAGCCATGATTAAAGCAAAGGTATTATATAATGTTGAGATATGGGGAAATTACTTATCAGAAGTAAACATAGACAGAATAAGATCTAAATATTGTAAGAAATATTTGGGGATCCCATGAAATGTCTCAAATATAGCGGCCAGATTGAAAATGGAGATGGAGGGTAATAGGGGAACAACATTATTTTTATTTGTATTTATTTATTTATTTATTTATTTATTTATTTAACCTGGTAGAGATAAGGCCATCAGGCCTTCTCTTCCCCTCTACCAGGGGATTACAACTACAATATTAAGAATATAATTACAATTATAATTACAATTAATATTAAATTTACAGATACAATAAAAATCAAAGTAGTAAAAGATTAACTGATTAATAAAAGCTAGACAGTTTATTGTAAAAGTTAAGAAGAGAGAAGCATTTCTTTTATTGATTAAGTAAAAATTAAACCTACTCTACCTGTAAGAAAATGCTTAATAAGCTTGCTTTTGAACTCTACTAAATTCCGACAGTATTTGATGTCACTGGGTAGGGTATTCCACAAGCGCGAGAGCGAGATTGTGTATGATGATGAATAAGATGATGTCTTATGTGTTGGTATGGCTAGTATGCGGCTATTTTGCGTGCGTGTGAAGAGATTATGATATGATGACAGGTAACTGAAACGGGAGACAAGGTAGGTAGGTGTAGAGGTGTGAAGGACTTGGAAAAGGAGAACAAGAGAATGAAAATTTCTACGTTCGTTAAGCCGTAGCCAGTTTAGAGCTTGGAAGGATGGGAAAATTAAATTTTTGGGTTATATCGTAGAGAAAGAGAAAATGATACCTTGAAAGAATGTTTAAGATACCTACAAACGATAAAAACTATGTAAAATTGGGTAAAAGAATTAGAAAATAATGTAAGCAGTTTAGGACTAAATTGGGTATGGCAAGAAATTGGGGAAATTGATGTAAATTTTATAGGTAAAATTATAATGGGGAGAAGTAACGAGATAATGAGACAGGTAATTTTTAGCAATTTGAATAATTTAAAATCATTAATAAATTATAAAGAAATGAAAATCATATGGGGACAGGAAGAATATACAAAACTTAACAACAGGGAAGAAAGGTTGGGACTAGCATGGTGGAGATTGGGAATTTGTAAGCTAAAAAATAGAAGAGGAGACGTAGGAAAAGACATATGTCCTTTATGTAATAGAAAAGAAGACACATTACACAATATTCTGCTATCTTGTCCAGAAAATGAAAGAACAAGAAAAATTTTTATTCAGGAAGCATTACTGAAACTAAATGTAGAAATTGCATATAGGAAATTGTGTAGAACAGTAAAGAAAGAAAATTGAGGGAACTCGGAAAATGTTTGTATATATTAAAGAAAAAATGGGAAGGGAAAACTAAAATATAAACATATGTACGAGTATCTAAGAAATATTAGCCAAATGGAAAGAGTTTTTGTTAATAAATAACTATAATGATTACATGTAGCATAGAACACAAATTCCACAATTTGGGACATCTGGCCGACATCTACGGCTGACCACTAGAATCCAGAATACAAAGTAGAGGTTAAATTAAAAATACAATATGATTGCGGAGAGAATACGGAACAATGATAAATTTAAAAATAAAGTACAATTTGATTTCGGAGAAACATGAGATGAAAATACATTGAAGAGTAATGAAATGAAGTAAAAAAAGAATTACATAGTATTATACAAGTGATTGTGTAAAATGGATAATGAATCTCTCAAGACCATTAGACAAATTTTGTTAATGTCCTCATTAGAAAATTTAAGAGAAAGGAGAATGGTTTTGGTTAACTTAAATGAAGTTCCCCTAGCGCCAAAAAGAAGTCCTTTCACTTCCCATGTGTTAATATTCATTTTGTATCTCTCACTGAAGTGAGGAATACGTGGGTTGTAAATAGACTTCTTTTAATCGTTAACATTATTGGCTTGTTGATCATCCTTCTCAAAACGGACAGTGGGGTCAAGAATGAGGCTTCTTTGATTCCGGCGATAGATGGCTATAATTAATGGCTACAATTAATAGTAATAGCTATGAATAGTAAAATGTCGTTAAGGATGGTTTCCTGGAAGACAGAAATGTAACAGGGACACCATTAACAAATGATACACAAATTGTATATGATTTTTGGTGACAATAAATATACATACATATCATGGATCGAAATGCCGCGTGTTTGTGTCGTGTGGGGGATTGAAGATGTGTTATATATGTGTGGTAGTGGGTTTCCTTTGTGTCTTGAACCTATGTTTGTTGCATGTTTTTGTTATGGTGATGTCTAAGAAATTTATGGATTTGTTGTTTTCTATTTCTAGTGTGTAGTGTAGTTTTGGATGTATTTTGTGTATATGTTTGTGTCGGTTTTCAATGTCACAATTTAACTGTAAAAAGAACTTAATTCTTCATATTTGGTCACTTTTTTTCTGTCTGTCGAGGTTAAATCTATGTTACGTGCTTTGAAGGCTGTTTTCGGAACGTCAAATTTAATTTAATTGCAAACCACTAACTGCCACTTACAAAAAAAAATAAATTACAGAGAAATATAGGAAATGACTAAGATATAATAATTCACAGAGGAAATTAAAATAACGAAATAAAAGAAGAGGAAATTAAAAAAAAAAGTAATAGATACGACTTTAAAAGTAAAAGCAGGCCTAAATTGAAGACGACGTAGAAATAGAAGAAAAGAAAGACCAAATGTTGAAAGTTGTGACGTCTTGCACTGAATTGAACTTGTCACAATTAAGGAAGTGTCTGAAGTTTTCCTCCGCTGACAGAGAGAGCCATAGGTAGTAAAACCATAATGAACATCGTATATTGCTCTAGTCTGTTGAATCGGCACGAAACGCTCTCTATCTCTTGTGAACAATAACCTACTAATTGTCTCAACATTCCATAGAATACTTCACCAACTTTCGAGCTGTTCATGGAACCCGAAGATTTATCGGGTGCATTTACTGAAAGTTTTAAGACTAATTCATCTTCTCTTGCATCTCACGTCTCTACAGTTGTATAATTTTTCTTGTTAGTAGTGATGAGAAGTATATGCAAGTGCACATTTCTACCGAAGCTGCATATCTTAATGAAACTTATTAATTCCAAGTTTCATATTTATTTAAAATGGTTATTCATGCATATTATATGTGCAGATTTTAGACGTTTGTGCATATTTCGACATTAAGAGCATATTTCATGCATATTTTAATTTTTTTTGTAGCGAAAACTATTTTTTAGCTTTCTGGGTTTTCGTAAAACATGTAGAAATTATTACTACAGGTGACGGCCAGTTTTATCAACAGTAATCTCACTAGAAATTTTGATTTATCTAGAGAAAATCAAAACTCTTTTGTGATTTAATTAACTCTTACACGATTAGAAGAAAGTATATAAAGATTAGAAGAAATTAAGTACTCTAATATAATATAATATATAATATAATATAATATAATATAATATAATATAATATAATATAATATAATATAATATTAATTGACTTACTGAAATTCCATTTCACTAATGTTAACTTCATCAAAACGTTTCAACGGAGCCGCCATTTTCAGTTGACTATCTATGCTGTAAACAAATGACGATCGCAAAACATGTTTTATAGTGCCGTAAAGAATTTGCAGTTTGAAATGTTGGCAAACAGAGAAATAAATGGTAGGAAGGTGCTAAAAACAGGAGGAAGTATATAAAGATTACAAGAAATAAAGTACTCTAATACAATAAAATATATATTAATTGACTTACTAAAATTCTATTTCACTAATGTTACCTTCGATACCCGACCCCGGAACAATTTTTCCCTTGAAATTATTCAAATCTGCTTTACAGGGAGCTTTACTTGAAAGACTAGATTTGCATAAAAGTATAATAGTCTACATTAATCTCTCTAGAGATTTTGATTTATCTAGAGAAAATCAAAACTCGTTTGGGATTTAATTAACTATTACACGATTAGAAGAAAGAATATAAAGATTAGAAGAAATAAAGTACTCTAATACAATAAAACATTGACTTACTAAAATACTAAACTGTCTTGAAAGTGTATTATTGTACCATCTCATCATTACAAATATTCCGCTAGACGGCAGTAGTGTGTTATGATGAGCTGTTCTCTTGTTTCCAGTTGTGCCAACTATACATTGTTCATTAAACTCTTTGGACGATTAGTCAAGAAGGCTTTGTTGAGTCAGTTTCATTTTTATTAAAACAGTTGCATTACACTTCAGTTGTCAATATATATTAAAACTATCTCTGATACGTGACTATCCATAATCTTTTGCAGCAGAAGCTGTAACATAACCTAAGTAATATAAACAAGATAAATGATAGAAAAGTTTTAATTAAGGATGATGTAATAAACATGAATAATTTTAAAAGGTACAACTTAATGAAAGTACAATGTTGACAAAGAAAGAAACAAATGCTAGGGAGGTGATAAAAATTGTAGGATAAGAAGCCATGATAGGTTGAAACACGCCATTCCGTACCGTTTTATTGGTCAAAAGTAGTATGACGTAGTAGAAGTGTAATAGTCTACAAAATGTATTCAGAGTTGCTTGATTTGACTTGCGGAATACTTACAAATTACAAAAATTGAGCAGAGAGCAGTAGTTTTATTTTATGTAGTTATTTGGTACTTACGACATTTAGGGGACACTATACTGAAATTACTAACTTCCATGTTTTTAAAGCTAAATTCACAAAACTTTTATCGCTGGTGTATCTAGTTAATAATAACACATGTACAAAACTTCATCCCTCAATGATAAATGGTTTGCATTTTATTAATATCTTAGCGAAATATTATGTCGCTTGATATAAGAAATCCCTTGCGCCAAAATTTACATTATTTAAAACTGATATTCGCTTACACGATTCTTTATATACATTGGAATAAACATTACTATTAGATTTTTCTGTACAGTGAATCGGTAAATTACAAGAGATATTTGGTGATTATTAATATTTTTATGCTCGACCATGCCGAAATATAGTAATTACACACCTCGTAGCAGCCCTTTAATGCATGTCATTAAAGTACACCTATTCATTAAAGTTCAGGTTTTCGATTATTCTCGGATATGCAATCGAAAGACAACTATCGAAACGTCACGGAGGTTGGAAATCCAATACTGTCGCAGAAGGTTATGTTCTGTTACTATAATAATTAGCGTTAATTGTAAATAATATTCAAATAAATTCAATTTGTCATCTCGTTTTTCAATGTCGATTTCAATTTCAAGGTTATATCAAGACTAAAGTTTATCTTACTCTCTAGATTATATCAAGGTCGTCGACATTCGTTTCCCGGAAAAAATCAATACTTTCGCGTCTACGCACATCTCACAATTGATGAGGTAGGCTATTGCACTCACATAACAATAACATGAATACTTGTGAATAATTTCAAATTAGAAATATGGTCGAGCATAAAAAGTCGTTTGAAACTTGCCTATAATGGTAATTAAGACGCACGTATGAAAATTATGAAACGAGCGCAAGCGAGTTTCATAAACAAACATACTCACGTCTTAATTACTACCATTATAGGCTCGTTGCATAATGTACTATTATTTTTTATTATTTAATAATATAAATTTCTAGTAATTTACTGATTAATTTTACAGCGAAACACTATATTAAATTTTGATCCCATGTATATACGGATCCATATAAATGAATATCAATTAAAAATAATGTAAATTGTGGCGCAAGGGACTTTTTAGAAAGCGATTCAATATTTTAATAAAGTATTTTAAAATGAAAACCGCTTACCGTAGGGGTATGAAATTTTGTACATTTGTCATTATTAATAAGATATAACATTGATCAAAATTTGGTGAAACTAGCTTCATAAGTATGGTAGTTATTGATTTCACTATTGCGGAACTTGGAATTTCAGTGTAGTGTCCCCTTAAGGTTTGTATCCTGAGTATTCTTGGGAAGTCCTTAGTGTACGACACAATTGGCAATGGGGAACTGAAGTTGATGTGTTTGTTGTGTTTATTAATGAGTTGGTCTGTCATTTTGTCTTGTGCAATTAAAAAAACAAACTGTTTTCCGCTCAATTTCAGTAGTTAGAAATTGATTTGTTATTACTTGGTTCCTTTATTGCTAACATGAATTTCCAAAACCCTACATTGTTGTTCTTTTTAGAATCCTTTATTTGCGTCAAGGAAGTTGTGCGTTTTTCATAATAACAGGTGTTTACTCTTTCGCTGCATAAACTATCGTGAAGCTTTCGGAATAGTTCTTCAAATAACAATTCCTCCATTAAGGGGATACAACTCTCTTGTTATCATTGAGGTCTCTCTCTGCCTCATTAGTTGAAACATGTTTTGTCGAATCTAATATCATTTTCGTGTAGTTGGTTTTAGTTTGTTTACCGTTCTCTCTTGTAAAGGAAAAGCTTTTACACATTTTTGTAGACTGGTTGGATGCAGATACAATCATGCTAGACAAAGCTGATATTTCCAATAAAGAAATAGTTTCATCGCTAGTGATTTGGATTTCCCAACGTACTCGTGCCTACAATGCCCGATGTCAATTTCCCATGCCAGTTTGAACAACCTCGTGCAATTTAATAGGCGCAATGCGTCAGTCATTTTTCAGGACCGTAGTGAAGGAGACGAAAGAGGTTATGAGAAAATTGCGTTTGTAACATTTCTATCCACCCTCGCTTGAAAAAGTATGGTTTCTTATTAGAAGCATACAGATCGATAAACCATCAAGTCAATTTTATAGAGGATTGCACCAACTTCAGTTGAAGTTAAACGTATCTTTTTTCGTAAATCGAAGAAGGGCATATTGTTCTATTTCATCGTCTTATTGAACTGGAAAGGTTATTCAGCATCTGTGCATTGACAGTAAGAGACGAGAACAGGACGTCGTCGGACGCGAACTTTAGTAAATTCAACTTAACATCTTGAAATCATCGCACTTAACTGTAAATCGTCACAGACTTAAATTATCATTGTGTAAGTAATGATATCATTACGAATGACGGCCGTGCTAAGCAGTTTCATAAATTGCAAAATAAAAAAGATCAATAAAATAAAAAAATATATATGTAAATGAAGAAAAAAATAATGAAGTGAAAAATAAATAAATGAAAACAAAGATAATTGAATGAAGAACAAATATATGAAAAATAAATAAATGAAAAATGAAGGAATAAATAAAAAAAAAGAAGTGAGGAAATAAGTAAATAAATGAAGAAAGATAGAAAGTTAGAAAGAAATGAATAAATAATGAAAGGAAGAAATGAAAAAAAAAAGAAATGGAAAAAAAGAAGTGAATAAATAAAGAATAGAAGAAAGGAAGAAAGAACTGGAAAATGAAAGAAAGAAATGAAGAAGGAAATAAAGAAATGAAGAAATAAAAAATGAAGAAGCGAAGAGAGAAATGAAGAAAGAAAGGGATGAATGAATAAAAGAAAGAAATTAATGAAAGATAGAAATGAATGAAAGAAAGAAATGAATGAAAGAAAAAGAAAGAAAGAAATGGAAGAGAGAAAGAAATAAAGAAATGAAGAAAGGAAGAAAGAAATGGAAGAGAGAAAGAAATAAAGAAATGAAGAAAGGAAGAAAGAAATGAAGATGCAAGAAAGAAATGAAGAAAAAACTGAATGAATGAATGAATGAATGAATGAATGAATGAATGAATGAATGAATGAATGAATGAATGAATGAATGAATGAATGAATGAATGAATGAATGAAATGAAATGAAATTAAAGAAAGAGAGAAATGAATGAAAGAAAGAAATAAAAAAATGAAGAAAGGAAGAAAGAAATGAAAAAACACAGAAAGAAATGAAGAAAGAAATGAATGAATGAAATGAAAGAGAGAAATGAATGCATAAATGAAAGAAAGAAAGAAAGAAAGAAAGAAAGGAAGAAAGGAGTGAATAAATGAATGAGAGAAAGAAATGAATGAAAGAAAGAAAGGAATGAAATAAAGAAAGGAATAAAAGATAGAAAGAGAGAAAGGAATGAAAGAAAGAAATGAAAGAATGAATGAATGAATGAATGAATGAATGAATGAATGAAAGGAATGAAGGAAAGAAAGGAAAGCATGAATGAAAGAAAGAAAGGAATGAAAGAAAGAAAGGAATAAAAGGTAGAAGTAGGGAAAGGAATGAAAGAAAGAAATGAAAGAATGAATGAATGAATGAATGAATGAATGAATGAATGAATGAATGAATGAATGAAAGGAATGAAGGAAAGAAAGGAAAGCATGAATGAAAGAAAGAAAGGAATGAAATAAAGAAAGGAATAAAAGATAGAAAGAGAGAAAGGAATGAAAGAAAGAAATGAAAGAATGAATGAATGAATGAATGAAAGGAATGAAGGAAAGAAAGGAAAGCATGAATGAAAGAAAGAATGGAATGAAAGAAAGAAAGGAATAAAAGGTAGAAATAGGGAAAGGAATGAAAGAAAGACAGAAAGAAAGGAATGAAAGAAAGAAAGAAATGAATGAAATGAAGAAAGGAATAAAAGATAGAAAGGAATAAAAGATAGAAAGAGAGAAGGGATTGAAAGAAAGACAGAAAGAAATGAAGCAAAGAAAAGATGAAGGAAGGAATTAAGGAATAAATGAAAGAAAGAAATGAAAGAAAGGAAGAAAGAAAGAATTGAGAGAAAGAAAGAAATGAATCAAATAAAGGAATAAAGAAAGAAGGAAAGAATTGAGAAAACAAATGAAGGTAAGAATGAAAAAAGAAAAGAAATGAAGAAAGGCAGAAAGAAAGTAGAAGAAATTAAGAATAATAGGAAGAGAGAAAAAAGAAATGAAAGAACATAGTCAGTAAGAGAAAAGAATTATTATATTCTCATTGGAAGTGCATTATGTATTAAGGAAATAGTTAGTTGAAATGGATATATAATTTGTTTTTCACCACTATCACCACCACCACTACCATCACCAACAAGATCACCGTGGCAACAGCTTCCTTCACAACTATCACCATCGTAGCAATCACCCTCTCCACCACCAACACCATCGTAGCATGACTTTCACATTGCCGCCACCGCAATCGTAACTAGCTTAGGCCTCCCATCTTTGCCTCATCCTCAATGATGAATAGTGCTACTATAACCAAATAGATCACATCTTGATAGATAAACGGAGACATACTAGTATAGTAGATATTCGAACTTTCAGGGGTGCAGACTGTAATTCTGACCATTATTTGGTGATTGGAGAATTAAGAGAAAGATTATCAGTAGCCAAGCGAGTAGAGCAACAAGTTAATATTACTAAATTCAATATTTTGAAATTAAAGGGCGAGGAAGCTAAGCAAAATTATCAGGTCGAAATTTCGAATAGGTTTGCCACTTTAGAAAGTCCCGACGAAGTTGAGAAAGAATTAGAAGTTAATAGCGTGTGGAAAAATATCAGAGATAGTATCAAAATTACAGCTGAGCAGAGCATAGGTTATTATGAAACTAAGAAAAAGAAACCGTGGTTTGATGAAGATTGTTGCATGGTAGTAGAAAGAAGGAAACAGGCAAAATTGAAATTCTTACAGGATCCAGTTGAGGAGAAGAGAGATAATTATTTCAATGAAAGACGGGAAGCAAGTCGTACACTTAGGAATAAAAAGAGAGGTTACTTGAAGGAAAAACTGAATGAGGTAGAAACAAATAGTAAGAATAAAAACATTCGAGTTTTATATAAGGGTATAAAGGAATTTAAGAACCGATATCAGCCAAGGGTAAACGTGATCAAGGATGAGAATGGTGACTTACTTGCAGACTCTCCATCAATCCTAAACAGATGGAAAAACTATTTTGCGCAACTACTAAATGTACATAGGCCAAATAGAAATGATCGGGACGAAATTGAAATACAAACTGCTGAGCCATTTATACCCGAACCCACGCTTTCAGAAGTCGAGATTGCGATAGAAAATCTGAAAAAGTACAAGTCTCCAGGTATCGATCAAATTCCAGCAGAATTAATACGAGAGGGTGGAAGTGCATTATATAGCGAAATTTATAAACTTGTACTTGCTATTTGGGAAAAGGAAATTGTACCAGAACAATGGAAGGAGTCCATAATTGTACCTATTTTTAAAAAGGGGGACAAAACCAACTGTGGTAACTTTCGAGGAATATCACTTTTGTTGACGTCGTACAAAA
The DNA here is from genome assembly GCF_040183065.1 of Periplaneta americana. Taxonomy (NCBI): domain Eukaryota; kingdom Metazoa; phylum Arthropoda; class Insecta; order Blattodea; family Blattidae; genus Periplaneta; species Periplaneta americana. The sequence goes on along the minus strand of NC_091122.1, from coordinate 165,355,511 downwards.
TTTTGTCCAATATTCTTTTGAGAAGATTAACTCCGTACGTAGATGAAATTATTGGGGATCATCAGTGCGGTTTTCGGCGTAATAGATCGACTATTGATCAGATTTTTTGTATTCGACAGATAATGGAGAAAAAATGGGAGTATAAGGGTACAGTACATCAGTTATTCATAGATTTCAAAAAGGCATATGACTCGGTTAAGAGGGAAGTATTATATGATATTCTTATTGAATTTGGTATTCCCAAGAAACTAGTTCGATTAATTAAAATGTGTCTCAGTGAAACATACAGAAGAGTCCGTATAGGTCAGTTTCTATCTCATGCTTTTCCAATTCACTGCGGGCTAAAGCAGGGAGCTGCACTATCACCTTTACTTTTTAACTTCGTGCTAGAATATGCCATTAGGAAAGTTCAGGATAACAGGCAGGGTTTGGAATTGAACGGGTTACATCAGCTTCTTGTCTATGCGGATGACGTGAATATGTTAGGAGAAAATACACAAACGATTAGGGAAAACACGGAAATTTTACTTGAAGCAAGTAGAGCGATCGGTTTGGAAGTAAATCCCGAAAAGACAAAGTATATGATTATGTCTCGTGGCCAGAATATTGTACGAAATGGAAATATAAAAATTGTAGATTTATCCTTCGAAGAGGTGGAAAAATTCAAATATCTTGGAGCAACAGTAACAAATATAAATGACACTCGGGAGGAAATTAAACGCAGAATAAATATGGGAAATGCGTGTTATTATTCGGTTGAGAAGCTCTTATCATCCAGTCTGCTGTCCAAAAATCTGAAAGTTAGAGTTTATAAAACAGTTATATTACCGGTTCTTCTGTATGGTTGTGAAACTTGGACTCTCACTCTGAGAGAGGAACATAGGTTCAGGGTGTTTGAGAATAAGGTGCTTAGGAAAATATTTGGGGCAAAGCGGGATGAAGTTACAGGAGAATGGAGAAAGTTACACAACACAGAACTGCACGCATTGTATTCTTCACCTGACATAATTGGGAACATTAAATCCAGACGTTTGAGATGGGTAGGGCATGTAGCACGTATGGGCGAATCCAGAAATGCATATAGAGTGTTAGTTGGGAGACTGGAGGGAAAAAGACCTTTGGGAAGGCCGAGACGTAGATGGGAGGATAATATTAAAATGGATTTGAGGGAGGTGGGGTATGATGATAGAAACTGGATTAATCTTGCACAGGATAGGGACCGATGGCGGGCTTATGTGAGGGCGGCAATGAACCTTCGGGTTCCTTAAAAGCCATTTGTAAGTAAGTATCACCGGTAAGTTAATTCTGCCTCCATGTCTTTTGTAATTTCTAGTGCAAAGCCATTCATACTTGATGAGGTCGTGATGTGTGTCACTGGAACCATGGCTGAAACAGAGTACTGTACTGGGGAAAGTATACATAATATAAATGTTCTAACGGAAATCCCATTAGAACTGCCGGGGATCGAACACAAGCCGACCTTTGCTTTCGTAGCCATTCCTTGTGAAAGCTGACATATTTAATATTCAAAATATGTCGAGTGCGTTATGGGCGCGAAGTTTCTCATCTAGTTTTGCACAATTATTATGCAAATTTGCATCGTAATTAGTATGGCGCTCAAGAGGACTTGATAATGTGGCGCGTCCTTCTCCCGTAATGAGACTGTACCAAGTTACAGCGCAAAGCCATCTCTGCGACGGAAATGACGTCTGAAAGTCAGCTCCGAGCATCTCGATAATGTGTTTGTAAAATTAACAGACGGAAGGATGGACAAGAACAAAAGCCGTGCGCAGTTACCCATTTGCCCGTTTTATAGGGCCTTTCTCCCGAGTCCTTTAATGTGGAATGTTGCGCCCCGCTTTATGCATGCAGAGGCAATTAACGAGGGGTTAATTTTGGGACTACTGAAGCCATCGTTCATGTTTGATGAGACGATAAGGTGTTGACCTGCTTTCTTATTACTTGGCTCTATTCTTAAAGATGCAGAGTGCAGAGTCTGTCTTTATAATAGGTCCATTTTACCGGACTTACCGATCTTCATGATCATCTCCGTTGCTGCAGTAAAGTAAACCTTCATGCAGCGATGCAATCTCTAGAGAGAATAAAATTTCAGTAGTTGCTATGAGCGTATTCCGAATCTCACCGGTGAGCAATCCGATGGCATCACAGTGTTCCGAATTCCACCGATGACGTCATTGATGCTCCACCGTTGTCGCACCGGTGCCATCAACTTGCAGAGGTGGTGGCAGTCTCCATCAGCCGCCATCAGTGAATCTGATTGGTTCTTGTATAGGGCGGGAATTAGCAGACGAATAACATCGTGCACTGTTGTGTCATGGCGGTGTGTTCTGCTTTAGTTCTGCTGCATTGTTTGTAATGAGCACGACGTAAAAACAATATGTTAATGGCTTATGAGCGAACATGTCAACGGACCAGTTATTACTACCGGTTCAAGAAATAGATTGTTTATGCTCTCTTTTCTTTGAACGAGATGGCAGTACGAAAATTTCGCAAAATTTTGCTAGCGTAGCACAGACAACAACTTGTACAATCGCCATGATAGCCATCGATCCTTCCAGCAGTTTTGTTCCATATTTCGCTGCAACGTGACGTAATTGATGCCACCGGACCGGTGAGATTCGGAATACGCTGTATGATTTCTCTCGCAATGCTTTCCTTCCTTTTGCCTGCAGACCATTAGAAGTACGGCCATTTCCTGCGTACAGTTGCGAACAATGCATGCAGCAGTGCCAAGCGCATATATTGTATGAAAATAGTTTTACTTTATTGTAGGAATATAAGAAGGAAATAATGTTACACACAGCAAAAAATAAGAGATCATTTCTGCCTAAGTTATCGCGATTTATTTAAGAACTAGCCGTACCCGTTCGCTCCGCTGCACCTGTTAGAAATAAATATAAAGTAATTACTAGGGCTAGGATTTTGATGAAATTGCATCTTTTTTCTAGTAAGCCAGAAACATAGCCGCTTTAGTATTTATATCCTATGCGATAAACTATTTTAAGACATATTTGTTAGGGCATTTGTTTGAATTTTTTGCCTGTTTCAACTCATAAGAGCATCTTTTGTATTATTCGGACATTTTTTTAGGCATTTTCACTTAATTTTGGCCGCAAATCCCCATTATTAATATAAAATAATGTTTATTTCCTTTGATATTTTGTCCATTAATACCCCTTATTTTTTACTTGGTTATTTAACGATGCTGTACCAACTACGAGGTTATTTAGCGTCGATGGAGTTGGTGATAGTGATATGATATTTGGCGAGATGAGGCCGAGGATTCGCCATAGATTACCTGGCATTTGCCTTACGGTTGGGAAAAACCTCTGAAAAACCCAACCAGATAATCAGCCCAAGCGGGAATCGAACCCGCGCCCGAGCGCCTTAACCGACTGAGCTACGCCGGTGGCTAATACCCATTATTTTGTATAATATTTTAATCGTTTTTCTACACAAATATTGCCCTTTTAACGTAGTACACACCATGTAATGGATCAGTCCAACCTTCCCTTCAATATAGACTCCTCTATACTTGCTAATTCCGTATAAGAGTGGCCTTGTGGTGGACTACATGGAAACTACATCAGGTAAAATAATTAATGAAAGTGTACTACTTAGAAAAAATATGTAAAATTAAATAAACTTAAATGTTGGTACTAGAATTTAATTTAATTACTAGTCTAAATATTAAGTAGCACAAAACTCCTTTTCCTACTAAGCCAATTTTAGAATGTAAGATCAACTTTTAGAGCATTTTTAAGGGTATTTTTGAAAGATTTTTAAGTCATAAATGCATTGTTTTAGGACATTTTTTATGATTTAAAGGTCATCAAAATCCTAGCCCTAGTAATTACATAATTAAAATAGGACATTTGATCCAGGGAACATTCGTGTTTGATAGAAGGATAAATCGTTTAATATGTTACTATTGTATTTAAATAATTAAAATGCGATCATTTTGGTCCAGAGAGCACTCATTTGGTGCAATGACAATTCCTTTAACATGTTACTTATTTGTTATTACATGCAACCATAGTTTAATGAAGATTGACATCATTTAGATTTATTATATATACTTTATATTACTTGCTATATGTTTCCATTCAATTATGGTAATAACTTAATTTTAACCGTTGTTTTCTACGTCTTCAGTAAATGGCGCTTGCCCCACTATGGTTCTGAATTCTTCAAATAACTTAAATAGTGATACAGCATATATAGTGATTTGTAATATTATATTTCTTTCTTTCGGAAATGTAAGAATTCACGATCTCCTATGTACCATTGCCATGGAATGAATAAATGTGTTTTTTCTTCTTACTCAAAAAATATGTATTTTGCACATAGGAATTACTGCAGGGACAACAACGCTATAATCTGAGGCGGCGGTGGTGAAAATGTATTGTACTGTTAATTTAAAAGTCTTGTATATCCTTAAATATCAGTCTTATCAAAATTTTGCATAGAATAAAACTTATCGGAAATCATTTTTTAAAGAACCTTTTGTTATGTAACATTTTCCACAAAAAGCAATAATAAGTGAGATATTTAGATTTATTTAATTCAGGCCCCTTTAAATAAAGTATTTTGAATGCCATATAGCCTAAAATCTAAGTCACAACGAACTTAATTTATATTTCAATTTTCATCGAAATCCGTTCAGCCATTATCGCGTGAAAAGGTAACAAACAACTAGACAGACAGACAGACATACAAACAAAAATTAAAAAAAAAAAAAAAAAAAAGCGATTTTCGGTCTCATGATGAATAATTATACATGTTAACGCCAATTATTTCTGGAAAAGCGAAAATTACCAGAAACATTTTGGCTACATATTTATTAGTATAGATATTTAAGAACAGTGTTGCTAGACTAGGAACACTAAAACCCATCCTCGTAATAATTCCACACATGACTTTAGAATATATTTTTGTGCACTATAATCATGTAGAATATATACAGGGCGTAACAGAATAGCTATTCCTAATTTTCTGATGTGATGGAGGATATGAAAATAAACATTTTTTATTAATACAGTATTGTCCGGAAATGCTTCGTATAAAAGACATCTCATCACTCACATTATGGCTGAATTTATGTTTCAGCTGTTCTTGTTACCATGGAAATAATAATTGAAGTTAGTTTGTTGTTGTTTGTCACAAAATATCGTGTGTCTGATCTGTTTATTTATTGTCATGGTATTAAAATGCATCAGTATACAAATATTGAACTTGCAGACATGCCATCCCCTCCCCTGCCGGCAATGTTTATTTCTCCTGTCAGACATTATGGAACGAACTATAGACTTGGGGTTAATTCAGCCTCGAAAAGAAATGTGTATCAGAGTGTTCACTTGGGAGTGGTGACGTGAGAAGGAAAATTTTCTACTATATTTTTCCAGAAAATTTTCTGCTTGACAAAATTGTTGCTTTTTATAACGCTTTGAAGTTTGAAGTGACTTTTGAATGACCTTATATAAAGACTTGGATGGAGGAGAGTGCAATGATAGAGAGATGAGTGGATGGATACATACGTGGATGAATAGAGGAATGGATAAGTATCCAGGTATTAGAATACTTCTAACTTCTTTCGACATTTCTTCTGTAGTGTGAAACTTTATTCTACAATTAGAATCTATTTTTACAACGTTAATAGCAGACAAGCTTCTGTTATTTGGCGTTTTTAGACTCGTGTTTTGATGTACTGGTACATACAGTGTAAATCGTAAGTCATGTCATTAATTTGAGGGGGTTATTCCTTGAGGTATTTCAAATAAAAAAGTTAAATACAATTTAGCTCGTTTTTGCTTCCTTTTCGAGATAAAAATTGTTATATACGAAACATTTCATAACGTGTTTTGGGAAAGCCATTTACTTAATTCCCAATATGCTCAGTCAGTTTAAGAGAGCAGTGTATTATGATAATGAACGATTGAAAAATTTTAGTTTTGTCTTTTAGATGCGCAAAAATTTGATCTGAAGAAGTGTATCATTGTAAAATTCCTTTGCAGAACAAAAAGTTACATTTTTTTCGGATCAAATTTCTGCACAATTAAAGGACAACACTAAAATTATTTAAATAATTTATTATCATAATACACTGCTCTCTTAAATTGACTGAGCATATTGGGAATTAAATCAGTAGCTTTCCCAAGACACGAAATGAAATGTATGTATGTATTTATTAACACTACAATTGGGTATACACCCGGTGGCAGTGATATATAATATACAATAATAACCCTTACAATAATACAATAAGTACAGCAATAAAAATAAAATAAAATAAACCTAAATTTATTTCTAACTATAAATAAGTAGATGCAATAAACCTAGGACTATAAATAAAAATTAGTCTATAATAACGCCTACAATAAGCAAAAGTAAATCTAACTTATAAGTACTTCTATTTCACCCGACTATTACCAATTTAAGTAATTACATATCACCTTAATTAATTACATACCAACTTAATTACATATCATCTTAATTAATTACATATCACCTTAATTTATTTACATATCAACTAAATTACATATCGTCTTAATTAATTACATATCAACTTAATTAAACAACTTAAATAATTACACTGCACCTACAATTACATTTTCAATCTAATCTTCTCAACATTTTCTTAAATGTATTGATTTTAAGAGGACCACCCTGAAAGATTGCCGTAGGTAAGCTGTTCCAGTCTACTATTGTGCGGTTAACAAAGGAAAATTTTGCCACGTCCGTTCTTTGTTTTCTACATTTAAAATTCCTAATATGATCAGCCCTGCCTAAGTATGATGGTGTTGCTAATCTAGCATTGATGTCGGTCCATGCTTTGTGTCCCATTTGTGCCTTAAACAATGCGGTGAGTCTGGTTTTTCTTCGCCTTGATTTGAGAGATTCCCACCCTAAGTCTTCTACTATCTACTCACCATGTCCCTTTCCCTTTTTGATATATTTTGCTGCCTTGCGTTGGACCTTTTCTATTGAATCGATTTGGTTTTGTTTTGTTTAATATAAAATAATTTTTATCTCTTTTTAATTTTTTTTTAAGTTAGTTATTTAACTACGCTGTATAAACTACTAGGTTATCTAGCGTCGATGAAATTGGTGATAGCGAGATGGTATTTGGCGAGATAAAGCCGAGGATTCGCCATGGATTACCTGGCATTCACCTTACGGTTGGGAAAACCTCGGAAAAACCCCAACCAGGTAATCAGCCCAAGCGGGGATCGAACCCGCGCCCGAGCGCAACTTCAGACCGGCAGGCAAGCGCCTTAACTGACTGAGCCACTCCGGTGGCTATTTTTTTTATCTCGAAAAGGAAACAAAAAAGAGTAAAATTGCATTTAACTTTCTTGCATGAAATATCTCGAAGAAAAACCCCCTAAAATGAATGGCATTAGGCCTACTTACGGTTCAGTCTGTGTATTATGACGAGGTAAAGGAAAAGGTATCACCTTTAAATGTCATGAAAGGCAAGGGAAACATGGAGATAGAGCTTGATGATGATGATGATGTAATTACGCATACTGGAAGTAAGACCAATAGACCAACGTCATCTGGAAAGTAGTAACAAGAGAATGTTTGACGTAATATTCCATTGGGAATTAATTTTCTCACCATTCTAGGGCGAAACTACTGATTTCACAGTATTAAGAGTTGGGATTCAACTAGGAAATGTTTGTAGTCTGTATTATTTTAAGACAGCGTTTCTCAAACTTTTTTGAAGTGAGGACCACTTTTTAAAGTCAGAACAGTTCCGCGGACCACCTTACTCTTGTTACCTTCGAAAGCAAATTTATCATTTTCATAGCATATTTTAATATCAGTATACTTTATTTTAAAATTGAATTAAGGTTCGGTACTTTGGTCCTCTGTTACGAATTCGGGTGGTCCCTGGCTGAGTTACAGGCGCGGCGCCAGATGTGCAGGGAAAAGATGTCGAGAAACACCACGTATATAGTGCTTTAAATCCCTCTTTTGTTGCTGATAGTGGAGTGGGAAGTCGATAGACGGGTAGGGTAATACATTTCTTAAAATGTCAGCACTGCGAGAAAAAGTGAAATTCGATTGCCATGTGTCATTTTCAAACTCTGAGATTTTAAGCTACGCCTATAGTGTGATACGCAATTCGTTTGAATTTTTTTTCTTCTGTCTGTTTTGAAGGACCACAAGGGCAGACGTCGAGGATCACAAGTGGTCCGGGGACCATAGTTTGAGAACCGCTGTTTTAAGACGAAACATTTGGATCTTAAGATTTAGAACACTTACGTGAATTCTGGAACTGAGGAATACGGAAATTGAATTTCCAAATGTTCACAGCTAGCACTGAGTACCAAACAAGAACAATAATGCCCTGTAACCTCTTCTAGACTTCTCCACACTTCGCATAAGCTAATAAAATGCTAATTTCAGACTGTTAATAGTGTTGAATTTAATGAGCTTCGCTATAAAATTTTATAGCACTGTTTAGTAGCAAAAGGGATGGGAGTGGAGACAAGGACTGATTGATAGTTTCTCGTATATTTGTTTTATCACTCTCATCTTTTGACATTTACTGGAATTTTGTTGCTACTTAAGTGGATATTAGAAGTATTAGTCTGCGAACATCTAACTCTGGTATAAGAAAGGACATGTTGAATTTCATTCAAAATAGAGAATAGATTCTTTCTCATGTTGGTTTTTACCGGCTAGTAGTCTTAAAAAAACTATATATCTTTTTTCCTCGAAGGGATTTTTTTTACGTTTTTTTTTCACAGAAAAATTTTCTAAATATTTAATTTTTTTTTTTAATTTTGTTGGTTTTTGAATATTGATCATGAAAAAAGCAGGAATTATTTAGTTTCATGACATGAATTAGTGTTCAAATTTTCAAGTTTCAACTTACGGTGGGTTTTGAGAAAAAGGTACATTTATACAGGGTGATTCACGAGGAAAGATCAACATTTTATGATGTGAAATCTGAAGTCATTCTGAGTCAAAAAGTTCATATGAATATAAGTCCGTTTTCGAACGGTTACGGAGATATGGCTCTTTGATTTCACAAAAACTTCCAAGATTCCATTGTACTAACTCGCATTTAGAGACAGATAACGGACAAATTTAAAGTTTATATTCATGTATGCATACATACCTAATATTCTAGACGTCAGGTCGATGTTTTCGCACATTTTCAGAGGTACTTCCTTCTGCTTCAATGCACTGTTGCGCTCGAGCGTGAATCGCGCTCATCGCGCGGTAGAGTTGCACGTGGCTGTTCTCTATGCCGCATCCAAAATAGGTCGATTAGCGCCTCTCTCGTTTCCCCCTTCCTTTGCTATACCAAGTCTTTCATCCAACCCCATAGACAGTAAATACTCTTCGATATGGTACTCTTCTGTTCGGAAAGCGTCTTTCATATTCAGCGACGGCACGCAAGGAACTTCCATCACACAAACCATAAACATACACAATATCGGTGTATTCTGTAGTCGAAAATTTATAAGGCATCTTGAAAAACACAACTTAACACTTCCGATAACTGTACCTGTATAACTACTGTACTGTAGGTAGCTGACTGGACTGCTGTGAATTGGTGATAGTGTAGGCTGTTTGTGTTATCTGCGGGTTCTGTGTCTTTACATCAGACAAGGGCAGGCGATTGGACATTTGTGATGCCCCACCATCCGGTTTCTTCCTCTTATCTTCATCGTTCACAATGCAGATTCCAATGTTACGTCATTCATTGTGACCTTGACCTTGTCTCACGTCAGCAGCATATGGTAACGTCTGATTCACATTGGGGCGAGACGTTTTACCAAAAAAATGCATCTAGTTCCGCCATCGTTCGAAAACGGACCCATGTTCATATGACCTTTTTCACTCAAAATGGCCTAAGATATTGTATCCTAAATGTTTTACCTTTCCTCGTGAATAATAATAATAATAATAATAATAATAATAATAATAATAATAATAATAATAATGTTTTATTTTCGCTGGCAGAGTTAAGGCCATAAGGCCTTCTCTTCCACTCAACCAGCCTTAATCAATACAATACATAAATTTAAATTACAAATATTTACACTACACTTAAAAGGTTCTCCAGCAATATTCTTCACTACACATTTATTTAAATTTAGATAAATCTATAAGGTAAAGTAGTAACTTAATTTATGAGCTAATTTAATTCAATGAATTATAATTAATTTAATATTTGAGATAGCTTGTAAAATGATGAATCACCCTGTATAGACAAAAACAAATACTTAATCATACCTTAATGTGCACCTGGTCCATATTCTGTATCATCAGAGTCTTCTTTCCTCTCTGGTCCTTTTAAGACTTCTTTTATTCTTTCTTTTCATTCTGCACTTCGCCTCACAATCCATATCTGCCTTTTGCATCCTGAGATCGTCAATATATTTGCACACCTTCGCCAAGTTCGCTCCTGGTTCTATGCCTAATCTCTTTAAAACTTTAACCCTACCACTATTTTCCTCATTGAGTGTTAATAAAGCATTATGTATACCAACTGACAATGTCTTTGTACCCACAAAAACAATTTTTGGCACCCTACACCAAATAAATTATTGAAGAAGTCGTTTGTATTTTGGGTTTTCCTATGCACACACTTACGAAGAAAGTTTGGACGGGCCAAACAGAATGATATAATAGCAGGAACGATGCAGGAAATACACTTTATTTCCCTACTAATATCCCAGGTCCCGCAAATTTCAAACTATGATTTACTTTATAGAATTTTCTACTGGAAAATGGGCGTCCCTCTAGTCGCGCTGGAAATTTAAATGACATTTATAGGGCCTTTTATGACGTTTTGACACAAAATAAGAATGACAGACGATTAAGCAAGCTTTACACAATCAAAATAGATAAGAAACAGAAAATCGATATTTTTGACCAAAAATAAATACAACCTCCCCTTAATGCAAATAATTTATGTAGATAAAATCAGTATAAGCGAATTTAGTACACGAAGTACTCAAGTTTTCACGCAGTGTTAGATTTAAATGTTACTGACCTCAAAGAATCTATAAGCATCAAGTTTCTTGGTTTGGAATTGAATGATCGCTTAAACTGGAAAACGAACCCTTAAAATGGCGTACTGTGCATACTTTCATTCTACAGTATGATGAAATGTGGATTAATATTCTGGGGCAACTCATCTGAAGCTAAACATATTTTTGTTTTGTAAAAGAAAGCCCTTAGGAGAAAATTCACAAACGATTAGGGAAAACACGGGAATATTACTTGAAGCAAGTAAAGAGATAGGTTTGGAAGTAAATCCCGAAAAGACAAAGTATATGATTATGTCTCGTGACGAGAATATTGTACGAAATGGAAATATAAAAATTGGAAATTTATCCTTTCAAGAGGTGGAAAAATTCAAATACCTGGGAGCAACAGTAACAAATATAAATGATACTCGGGGGGAAATTAAACACAGAATAAATATGGGAAATGCCTGTTATTATTCTGTTGAGAAGCTTTTATCATCTAGTCTACTGTCAAAAAATCTGAAAGTTAGAATTTATAAAACAGTTATATTACCGATTGTTCTTTATGGTCGTGAAGCTTGGACTCTCACTTTGAGAGAGGAACATAGGTTAAGGGTGTTTGAGAATAAGGTTCTTAGGAAAATATTTGGAGCTAAGAGGGATGAAGTTACAGGAGAATGGAGAAAGTTACACAACGCAGAACTGCACGCATTGTATTCTTCACCTGACATAATTACGAATATTAAATCCAGACGTTTGAGATGGGCAGGACATGTAGCACGTGTGGGCGAATCCAGAAATGCATATAGAGTGTTAGTTGGGAGGCCGGAAGGAAATATACCTTTGGGGAGGCCGAGACGAAGATGGGAAGATAATATTAAAATGGATTTGAGGGAGGTGGGATATGATGATAGCAACTGGATTGATCTAGCTCAGCATAGGGACTTATGGCGGGCTTATGTGAGGGCGGCAATGAACATTCGGGTTCCTTAAAAACCAGTAAGTAAGTAAGTAAAAGAAAGCCCTAAGGATGACAGATGTGCTTAAAAGAACATCATGTAGAAAGATTATGTTAAAAACCAAAATATATTTATTACTAATTAAAACATTAATAAATAATTTGAATACAAGAAATAAATCAGATCCCTGTCTACCCTCAGTTAGTCTTGGCTGTTATAAAAGAGGGTTCTCTATTCATGCATCACATTCTTCAATGCAATGTCTACTTAACGCTTTGAAGGGCCAAGAACAAAATTTCTGAGTCATTCTATTCAACTGATGGATTATTGAATTAATGTGCATAATATAATGTATTATAGGAATATATTTTTTATAATTTTTTTGCCTATTTCACATCTTAAAGCTACAATGCCATGTAAGATTATAGAATACAATAAATTATTTGAAATGGAATGGAATAATTGTACGTTTAGTTATACATAGTTTAAAAGCATTTATTTAAAGATGCCACACAAAAAATTGAATATTCAAATACGTGATTCGAATTCATAAAAGTTAGAAAATCGTAATAGGTTTAAAGATCATTCTTTGTGATAGGAATGTACAATTTTAAAACGTTCTTCACTTTTTTTCTGTAAACTTTTGTTCGTTCCTGTACTCATAGTATAAGGCTTTTGTTTTGTTTACTTTATCAGTCTCTGATAATTCTTTCACAGTTATCTTTTGATTATTCCCTGCTGTTTCCTTTGCTTTGTGTTTCCTTTGTTCGTTTTATGTTTTTACATTCTTCAAATTTTATTTTTTGTTATTTATTCCCATTACCCATCTTCCAATTCTTTTGCTCTGGTGGAGTTCATGTGTATTTTTGAAGCGAAATTGGATGCATCCAAGTCGGGTTGCTTTGTTTTGTTACCTGAAAGATTCTCGGAGTCAACTTTCCTTCCGCAACCATGGATACAGTTTCTTTGATTTTGTTGTTTTATTTTTCCACTCTGCTTGCTTCTTTCTTCTTATTCTATCGATTTCATTCTGTTTATGCTCCCGCTTCTTCTCTTTCTCCTTAATATCTTCTTTTTCGCCTCCCTCCGCTATCTATTCCCTTCTATATCTTATTTACTTTTCCATTCTCTTGTGCTTCCTTTCTCTCTTCTTGGGTCTTCTTTTCGCCCTCTTCTTGTCTTTCTAGCTTTTATTCGTATCTCATTTCAGTCTTCCCATTCCACTTACTAGTCTTATTCTTCACTTTTCCATTTTCGCCTCACATTCTTGTATTCCTTTTCATTCTATCTTCAGTTCCTGTTCTTCGCTTCCTTTTCAATCTCAGTTATTATTATTTTCCTACTCACGTCTTCTTTTTTCAGTCTTTCTTTTTTCCTTTCTATTCTTTTCTTTTCAATTCTTATTCTTATTTCTTTCCGAGTTACTTACTTACTTACATACTTACTGGCTTTTAAGGAACCCGGAGGTTCATTGCCGCCCTCACATAAGCCCGCCATTGGTCCCTATCCTGAGCAAAATTAATCCATTCTCTATCATCATATCCCACCTCCCTCAAATCCATTTTAATATTATCTTCCCATCTACGTCTCGGCCTCCCTAAAGGTCTTTCCCTCCGGCCTCCCAATTAACACTCTATATGCATTTTTGGATTGGCCCATACGTGCTACATGCCGTGCCCATCTCAAACGTCTGGATTTAATGTTCCTAATTACGTCTATTCTTATCTGCCTTCTTTTCTCTCGAGTTACAGTTCCCATTCTTATCTCCCTTCTCTTATATTCCTTCTTTTCCAGTTCTTATTGTTCTCGTCATTCTCTTCGCTTTCTTGAGCTTCAGTTCTTATTCTTCTCTTTCTTGAGTTTCAGTTCTTATTTTTCTCTTTCTTGAGATTCAGTTCTTATTTTTCTCTTTCTTGAGTTTCAGTTCTTATTCTTCTCTTTCTTGAGTTTCAGTTCTTATTCTTCTCTTTCTTGAGTTTCAGTTCTTATTATTCTCTTTCTTGAGTTCCAGTTCTTATTATTCTCTTTCTTGAGTTTCAGTTCTTATTCTTCTCTTTCTTGAGTTTCAGTTCTTATTATTCTCTTTCTTGAGTTCCAGTTCTTATTATTCTCTTTCTTGAGTTTCAGTTCTTATTCTTCTCTTTCTTGAGTGTCAGTTCTTATTTTTCTCTTTCTTGAGTTTCAGTTCTTATTCTTCTCTTTCTTGAGTTTCAGTTCTTATTATTCTCTTTCTTGAGTTCCAGTTCTTATTCTTCTGTTTCTTGAGATTTAGTTCTTCTTCTTCTCTTTCTTGAGTTTCAGTTCTTATTCTTCTCTTTCTTGAGTTTCAGTTCTTATTCTTCTCTTTCTTGAGTTTCAGTTCTTATTATTCTCTTTCTTGAGTTCCAGTTCTTATTCTTCTCTTTCTTGAGTTTCAGTTCTTATTCTTCTCTTTCTTGAGTTTCAGTTCTTATTCTTCTCTTTCTTGAGTTCCAGTTCTTATTCTTCTGTTTCTTGAGATTTAGTTCTTATTCTTCTCTTTCTTGAGTTTCAGTTCTTATTTTTCTCTTTCTTGAGTTTCAGTTCTTATTCTTCTCTTTCTTGAGTTTCAGTTCTTATTCTTCTCTTTCTTGAGTTTCAGTTCTTATTCTTCTCTTTCTTGAGTTCCAGTTCTTATTATTCTCTTTCTTGAGTTCCAGTTCTTATTCTTCTCTTTCTTGAGTTTCAGTTCTTATTCTTCTCTTTCTTGAGTTTCAGTTCTTATTCTTCTCTTTCTTGAGTTTCAGTTCTTATTATTCTCTTTCTTGAGTTCCAGTTCTTATTATTCTCTTTCTTGAGTTTCAGTTCTTATTCTTCTCTTTCTTGAGTTTCAGTTCTTATTATTCTCTTTCTTGAGTTTCAGTTCTTATTCTTCTCTTTCTTGAGTTTCAGTTCTTATTCTTCTCTTTCTTGAGTTTCAGTTCTTATTATTCTCTTTCTTGAGTTCCAGTTCTTATTATTCTCTTTCTTGAGTTTCAGTTCTTATTCTTCTCTTTCTTGAGTTTCAGTTCTTATTATTCTCTTTCTTGAGTTCCAGTTCTTATTATTCTCTTTCTTGAGTTTCAGTTCTTATTCTTCTCTTTCTTGAGTTCCAGTTCTTATTCTTCTCTTTCTTGAGTTTCAGTTCTTATTCTTCTCTTTCTTGAGTTTCAGTTCTTATTCTTCTCTTTCTTGAGTTCCAGTTCTTATTCTTCTGTTTCTTGAGATTTAGTTCTTATTCTTCTCTTTCTTGAGTTTCAGTTCTTATTCTTCTCTTTCTTGAGTTCCAGTTCTTATTCTTCTGTTTCTTGAGATTTAGTTCTTATTCTTCTCTTTCTTGAGTTTCAGTTCTTATTCTTCTCTTTCTTGAGTTTCAGTTCTTATTCTTCTCTTTCTTGAGTTTCAGTTCTTATTATTCTCTTTCTTGAGTTCCAGTTCTTATTCTTCTCTTTCTTGAGTTTCAGTTCTTATTCTTCTCTTTCTTGAGTTTCAGTTCTTATTCTTCTCTTTCTTGAGTTCCAGTTCTTATTCTTCTGTTTCTTGAGATTTAGTTCTTCTTCTTCTCTTTCTTGAGTTTCAGTTCTTATTCTTCTCTTTCTTGAGTTTCAGTTCTTATTCTTCTCTTTCTTGAGTTTCAGTTCTTATTATTCTCTTTCTTGAGTTCCAGTTCTTATTATTCTCTTTCTTGAGTTTCAGTTCTTATTCTTCTCTTTCTTGAGTTTCAGTTCTTATTCTTCTCTTTCTTGAGTTTCAGTTCTTATTCTTCTCTTTCTTGAGTTTCAGTTCTTATTCTTCTCTTTCTTGAGTTTCAGTTCTTATTCTTCTCTTTCTTGAGTTCCAGTTCTTATTATTCTCTTTCTTGAGTTCCAGTTCTTATTCTTCTGTTTCTTGAGATTTAGATCTTCTTCTTCTCTTTCTTGAGTTTCAGTTCTTATTCTTCTCTTTCTTGAGTTTCAGTTCTTATTATTCTCTTTCTTGAGTTCCAGTTTTTATTATTCTCTTTCTTGAGTTTCAGTTCTTATTCTTCTCTTTCTTGAGTTCCAGTTCTTATTATTCTCTTTCTTGAGTTCCAGTTCTTATTATTCTCTTTCTTGAGTTTCAGTTCTTATTCTTCTCTTTCTTGAGTTTCAGTTCTTATTCTTCTCTTTCTTGAGTTCCGTTCTTATTCTTCTCTTTCTTGAGTTCCAGTTCTCATTCTTCTCTTTCTTGGGTTCCAGTTCTTATTCTTCTCTTTCTTGAGTTTCAGTTCTTATTCTTCTCTTTCTTGAGTTTCAGTTCTTATTCTTCTCTTTCTTGAGTTTCAGTTCTTATTCTTCTCTTTCTTCAGTTCCAGTTCTTAGTCTTCTCTTTATTCAGTTCCAGTTCTTAATCTTGTCTTTCTTTTGTTTCAGTTCTTATTCTTTTCTTCCTTAAGTTATAATTCTTATTCTTTTCTTCCTTATGTTCCAGTTCTTATTTTCTCTTAATTTCCAGTTCTTATTATTCTCTTCCTTAATTTTCACTTCTTATTCTTCTCTTCCTTAAGTTTCACTTCTTATTATCTTCTTTCAGTTCCACTTCTTATTATTCTCTTCCTTCATTTCCAGTTCTTATTCTCTTTCTTCAGTTCCAGTTCTTAGTCTTCTCATCCTTCAGTTCCAGTTCTTAGTCTTCTCTTCCTTCAGTTCCAGTTTTTATTCTTCTCTTCCTTTAGTTCCATTCTTAGTCTTCTCTTCTTTCAGTTCCAGTTCTTAGTCTTCTCTTCCTTCAGTTCCAGTTTTTATTCTTCTCTTCCTTCAGTTCCATTCTTAGTCTTCTCTTCCTTCACTTCCAGTTCTTAGTCTTCTCTTCCTTCAGTTCCAGTTTTATTATTCTCTTCCTTCAGTTCCATTCTTTGTCTTCTCTTCCTTCAGTTCCAGTTCTTAGTCTTACCTTCCTTCAGTTCCAGTTCTCAGTCTTCTCTTCCTTCAGTTCCAGTTTTATTCTTCTCTTCCTTCAGTTCCAGTTCTTAGTCTTATCTTCCTTCAGTTCCAGTTCTTAGTCTTCTCTTCCTTCAGTTCCAGTTTTTATTCTTCTCTTCCTTTAATTCCATTCTTAGTCTTCTCTTCTTTCAGTTCCAGTTCTTAGTCTTCTCTTCCTTCAGTTCCAGTTCTTAGTCTTCTCTTCCTTCAGTTCCAGTTCTTAGTCTTCTCCCCCTTCAGTTCCAATTTTTCTTCTCTTACTTCGTTTCCAGTTCTTATTCTTTTTCCTTAAATTCCAATTCTCATTCTTCTTTCTCTTCCCTTCCAATTCTTATATACTTCTTATTTCGTCTTCAATTCTTATTTTTCTCTTACTTCGTTTCCAGTTGCTATTGTTTTCCTAAGTTCCAATTCTTATTCTTCTCTTTAGTTCCAGTTCTTCTCTTTCTTAAGTTCCAGTTCTAATCTTTTCTTTCTTTCCTTTAAATTTTTATTCTTCTCTTGCTTCGTTTCCACTACTTACATACTTCTCTACCTTAAGTTCCAGTTCTTATTCTTCTCTTACCTCGTTTTCAGTTCTTATCCTTCTCGCCGCTTCTCTTCTTAACGCCCCTATTATTATTATTTTCTGTATATTCTTCTCCCTTTCTAATTCTAGTTCTTCACTTTCCTTTCAAGTTCTAATTATTTTCTTTTCAATTATTATCCTTATCTTGCGTTTCATATATTCACAATTCTTATTCTTCGCTTATTTCTCTCCTAGTCCAGATTTTTACTCTTATTTACATTGCCTTATTTCCACATTGTCCTTTTCGTTTTTCTCTTTTCACTCATTCTATTCTGTCTTCTGTACACTTTCACATAGGCCTACTCCCCCTGCCCCTTCTCTTCTTCTACTCCTTGTTTTTATTATTATCTCACGCTTGTCAGTTCTCTTCTTCTCTCTCTATTTATTCCCCTCTTAAACGTTTTCCTCTCATTCCCCACTTAATCTTCTCTCTTGTTCATACTTCTCAACTTTTCTTTTCCCTATTATTGCTGCTTCTTATCATCTCCCCCTCTTCTTTATACTTCTTCTCTTACTGCTCATAGTCCTCATCTTCGTCTTCTTCCTTATGTCTGAATTACACAGACGATGACTAGGCTCCCGATAACAGAGGCATCCATCGTTCAGAAGACGTAACCTCGTTACTACACCGTAGCTTTGAACACTGTTTTCAAAGACGGAAGGCCTATAAATTCCCCATTTACTGCCACCCAGTAGTTATAGTTTCGCTGTCCCTGGCTCGCCAGACCGGCAGCGGTATATGTCGAATTTTGAAAGGTCAAAGTTGAGCGTGCAGCTAGCAGCTTCCCAACCGGTCATCAGGATCCACGCCGGCTGGTCGATACAACGCGAGTGGCGTCGCCCGATACCTATCGCACAGCGCCTGCTGGTAACTCACGGAATAGCTGTCTAGACAGTCTTAGGTCCTAACCTGGACGGCGGTCTTTTTCTTCCAAGGAAAGCACAAACTCAAGAGCCTTCTGTTTCCATCCTTCCGATACTTCTTTTACACCTGAGGCTTCAAATCACGGTTCGAGATCTGCATCCATCACTTCACGTCAGCGATGGTAAGTCGAGTGAAACTTCTCTTCTTTTGGGAATTTTGTTATCTTTTCCATAGGAAAGAAAAGGAAAGGGAAATATTGAACGTTTACTTAAAATTCGGAGGTCAGCCATTTTAGTTGTCACGGATATTACATTTTCACTATTCTCAAACCCTATATATACTAAAAGCCAGGTTATGAACCGACTAAACCGGAAGCAACGTTCTGTTGCTCGCTTTCTGAGCTCTGTTGCCACATAGTGGCGCGAGATTCAAAGCGTGTTCAGCGTTTATCACCGATATGTTCAAAATAACTACTGTATATAGTTCTCGATAACACTATCAACAATATTAGTAATTAAAATTACTGTTTTTAAGAAACCACGAGCGAATGACGCTGGTACGAAATGCGACTCGTAATGCACGTGGTACTGCAAATGAACTGACTACACTGTCTCCGTGATTCCGTTGCCAGATTTTCGTTAGCAGACGACATTTTCACGCGAGGTCCAATGAAAAGCTCCGTTCTCGTTCTCCCCTCCATTCCCCACACTCAACGTGTCATCACTGCACAGGCTACCCCTCTAACCCGCACTTTCCTCTCGCCCATCCATCTACTTCCTGTTTCGTCGGTTCATAACCTGGCTTTTAGTATAGCAGGCCTGCACAAGGTTTGCGCTCTCCGAGCCGGCTCGCAGCTCACGAGCGGAATGCAGATATTAGCTGCGCTCAGTATAAGGGTGGACTGGAAGAAGGGGTGAACTCGTACAAAATATACATAAAAGCAAGTACTATTACGAGTGTTTATGAAATGAATTCCCGTTCAGTGTTTGCAAAACTATCTTGGACTATTATTCATTAATAAAGAAATATTTATTTTACAGAAATAATATAAATTCTATAGCTACTTACTGTAAATGTACAATACCATTTTGTTATATTTTTATTTATCAGTATATCAAAACGAGATTTTATGCTTTTGGCAGCTGAAAGGAACAGTAGCCTACTGATCGTAATGAAACATCAGTTACAGATGTTCGATGTCTGCCTTTATTAAAGTTGATTATAGAAAACAGTTGCTCACAAATATAAATGTTGAGCCAAACATAGCAATCATTTTCATAGCCAGCCTGTGTAGTCGTGGATATTATTGCTAATGTTTAGTCTTGTAAAACTCAACCAGGCTAGTAGTATTATTCAAACGATCTTTAGCCCTTAGGTCACATTGAAGATCAATAAGTTCGAGCTGTAAATCGTTAAATGTTAAATGTTGTGTTCCGTCGTTTAGATTCCTCCATACTGTACTGTAGCAGTAGGTAAGCAACGTGAAACAGTTACTGAGAATAGGCCTACACACTGCACTCCACTAGATAACTGAGTGGTCGTTTCCCTTTCCTCTACCTATAGCAAGTCTATGTCATTCTGACGTATCTTCCTCTCCGTTTCGGCGAGCGGTAAACACGGCTCTCCCGAAGGACGGCGCGCGCTCGTTGAGCGCTGTTTGTGCAGGTATGAAATACAGGGTGGAAGTGAAATAACCTTGCACATTTTTACATCGAACAGCTCATGTTGTATGTAACAAAAAAATTGTAATGCCATATTGGTGGAAAGTTCATAGTTTTCTTAGAAAAATTTTTTTTTTTCAAAAGTTTACCATCCTCTTATTCGGTAACTATTGCGAATTGGATCGTAAATTTTGTCCACATCGATAGAAAATATAAAAAATAATCATTTATGCCTTTGTCGTATTTTAATAATGTGGGCGGTTTTCGTGGAAATTTAATTTAAAAACCACAAGTAACCACTGAACGATGCAGTCCACATCGCAACGTTGTAGCTAGACAAGTAAGAGCGAGGCAGTACACGAACGCTGAGTTCGTTGACCCCTTACATCTGTATTGCGATACGAAAGGAGACTTTTAGCGGCGATGTTGCCAGACTCGGAACTTCCAACTTAATTTTTTAATTAACCGTGCATTTAATCACAAAACATGATACAGTTTTTCTATTCATTTGAGAGTACTCCAGGGATGTCAAGGTCAGAGCACGCGAAAGATGCTACGTGCTCCCAAGCTATCTCGGATTCCAATGAATCTGATCTACAAGCAGTAGCGGTGAACAAGAAGGGGTGAGCAAAATAAACTCTATTGGCCTATCACTACAAAATGAATTAAACTGCTCTTAAGTAATAGATAATGTGTTCACTCATACAAGAAAAAGAAATAAAAGCATATTTTGCAACATGTACCTCTCTAATAAATGCAATTAATTATAAAATAGTAGGATATAACAAATAATAAACATGGCTTCTCTTTAACTTGAGCAGTTTTACATAAGGAGGCCTATAATTAGCCTAGGCCTGATTATTGTTATTAACTGTTACATAATCATGTATTACTTATATGAGCATCATCACACTTCTAGAAACAAATTTAAATTCCCGACTTCTCGCGTAATTCAGAGGTGTTTTTTCTTTCTTCTGATTTTTGCCGACACAAATCAAACTTGAGCTGGAGTAGGTCAATATCTTTAAATCGTCTATGGAACTCTTCCCAGAGAGTTTTTAAAACATTACAGTATTTTACACTGTTGAACAGGAGGTCAATGGCTGAAGGCGTTGAAATTATAAAAACTGTGCTGTGAGATCTGCGACAGCCACAATGAAATCTTCATCTGAAAGCTTTTAATAATGTCTGTCGACAGAAATTAATTGATTCTTTCCTTGCGATCTCAAATTCAAAACGTTCAGATGCTCTAATATATCCTTGAGAAAGTTACGTTCCTCGATCCATGTAGAGTCAACTAGTTCTGGACTGCCTCTGTTTTTCTATTATGAATTCTGATAAATATTCACGTAATTCAAAATATCTGGACAGAACAATATCGTAATAGTAAGCAACATCGTTAAACTGAGAATTTATGTACGAAAATCTGGACAATTTATAGACACAACTCCTAACTGACATTTAACGAATTTACGCCATTAGCAGCACACACTTTTGTTTGTACTTTATTCTGTAAACATAAATACAATACTATGAGGAAGAAGCTCTACAATACATCTTTACATACTTTACTACTATTTAATGTCAATAAAAACAAACTAATTTGAATATTATATCATTCTATAGACGAACTAATAATTTCAGGCGTTCGACACTGCTTGTCTTTATAACTAAATAATTTCCACAAACCAACCTCATCTTTCACTTATACTAGAAGTTAAGAGTCTAGTCGGCCTGAAACTTACTGAACGATTTCTTCATCAATGTGTAATGTACAACCCTTGTGTTCAGCAGTGACTTGTACCTGCGTGCCTTACGTGCTCTGATCAGCGCTTATGGGCTACGAGCACGTCTGCACTCTCGTTGACATCACTGGAGTACTCTATCGTCCATTTCAATCTGCAAGGTTATTTCACTCCCATCCTATATATTGAAAACTTTCTGCAATGAACATTTCATATTATTCTCTTCCCATTTGCTTCTCATTATTTTCCACGCCAGAACAAAGGTCTTGAAATAAGAAATAGGCTATGAAATCTTATCCTTAATGAAATTCTCTTGTCCGGTACTGGAGGAACAGTTCCTGTTCGATAAGGAGTGACTAGCGCGTTCACCTATAATTTCTCGCTTCCACATCATAATCACTCGCAAATCAAAACCAATTATATAGTAGGTAACTCTTTTAATGTACAATTCAATAACTACATATACCAAATTCTACGATCACCTCAAGAGACAGTAGAAAGTGTAGAAAATACGACATAACCTTGGAAAACATACATCTCACACTAAAACACTCATATAACCTACTGTAGAGACCTAACACGTGTCTCAATCTGTCGAATGCAGTGAATAAACAAATACTCTCTCTAACTACTGTATATATAATTGCCGTCTACCATCTACCGGGCATAGCAAGAACTACATTTGTCCGATACTGGGAGTTGTCCGGGGCTTGGGGATCTTCTCCTACCTACATTACACTTTATAAAACATTATTCAGAATATTAAAATAATATCTGTAAAAATAATATCAAATTTGTATACCTCTTTTACAACCTTAAAACATTTACATACTAAAATATAATAGTACATTATGCAACGAGCCTATAATGGTAGTAATTAAGACGCAAGCATGTTTGTTTATGAAACGAGCGCAAGCGAGTTTCATAATTTTCATACGACCGTCTTAATTACAAGGGGGATCCAGGAAATAACGACCGTTTTGTTGTAATAATTAAAAAAAATATATTTCTTGAAAAAACAAAGTCTGTTACATAACTGAAGCTTCCTTTACTTCTCTACATAATCACCACCTACATTTAAACATTTGTCGTATCTGTTCACTAGCTGTAGAATTCCCGTGTTATACTCCTCTGCCGCCAGTTCATTAAGCCAGGTCTTCACTGTCTTCTTCAACTCTTCATCACTTCCAAAACCACCCAGAAAGTCTTTCAGCTTAGTGAAAAGGTGAAAATCGCTAGGAGCAAGGTCTGGACTATAGGGCGGATGATCAAAGATTTCCCAACCGAATTGATCCAGCAATTCTCGAGTTGAAGCAGCAGTGTGCGGGCGGGCACAGATTTTGTGGTAGCCAAGATGTCGCGACACAATTTCACCAAGCAAAGAACGAGAAATGTCAGGAAAGGCAATATGCAATTCGTCGAGTGATGTGCGCCTGTCTTGCAAGATTCTGTCGTTCACTTTAGTCTTCAGGTCTTCTGTGATGAGTGTTGGGCGTCCTGGTCGAGTTTCATCGTGGACATTTGTTCGCCCATTGTTGAACATTTCGCACCATTTTCTCACATTTCTTTAATTCATTACAGTATCACCATACACTTCTTTCAATTGCAGGTAAATTTCTGCGGGTTTCAAATGTCGGGCATTCAAAAATCGAATCACACTCCTCACCTCACAGTCGGCGGGATTATCAATCACATCGTTCATTTTGAAGTAACACAAAATGCACAATGGCGACTTGTTGCAACCAGTACTCACAACATTATGAGAACACATGTTAAGGAAGCCAGTTGACCTTCAAACAAGGAAGGGGAGTCAGCTGCGCGGCGGGTATGCGCGAACGGTCGTTATTTCCTGGATCCCCCTCGTACCATTATAGGCAAGTTTCATACGACTTTTTATGCTCGACCATATTTCTAACTTGAAATTATTAAAAGTAGGTCATGTTATGGTTATGTAAGTGAGTAGCGAACTGACCTGAATTGTGAGATGTGCGCAGACGCGAAAGTATTGATTTTTTCCGAGGCCGAATGTCATTGACCTTGATATAACGTAGAGAATAAGATGAACATTAATCTTGATATAACCTGGAAATTGATTTAGAATTGAAAAACGAGATGACAAATTGAATTTATTTGAATATTATTTACAATTAACGCTAATTATTATAGTAACAGAACATAACCTTCTGCGACAGTATTGGATTTCCAGCCTCCGTGACATTTCCCTAGTTGTCTTTCGATTGCATATCCGAGAATACTCGAAAACCTGAACTTTAATGAATAGGTGTACTTTAATGACATGCATTAAAGGACTGCTACCAGGTGTATAATTACTACATTTCGGCATGGTCGAGCATAAAATTAATTAAATATCTGCATGATTTTTTTACTGGAATGTTTTGAAGATCTACATCAACAACATAGACTAGGATCTTTTTTCTATTCCTCCAGGAAAAAATATTTTGTCTTAATCAAAAATTTTAGAAAATGTAATATTGAAGGTAACGATTAAGATCAAAGCATAAAGGTTTCCTTTAATACAATAACGAATATTGGCGTAAACAAATAAATCCAGTGACAGTTTTGGTAGTTTTATACCGATTCACATGATGCTTGCTAAAAAGCGATGGAACAGTTTCCATTCAGAAGTATATAGAAAAGCGTCCGTTAGGAAGACTCAGGTGAAGCGATTCCCCAAAGCCTGGTACGACGGCCGGAATCTTGTAGCGCTTTGCTGGCTGTTTAATAGAATTACTGGAGCTTTACAGAGTCTCTCAACCACACAGGCCAGACCGCGAATGTTACGTCTCATTTACTGAGATTTGCATTGTGGGATGTCTCGCATGCCCGCCTCCATGTGTGACGACTGCATTAGTTTTAGTCAACGCAGAGATATTAATAATTGAATCATATTTCATCAGTTCTGCTTTCTATAGATTCGGACGTGGATATTTAGTTTCGGGCTCATGCACCTAAAGAGGTGAACTTGCATTTTTCTTAATTAAAAATATCCATGCAAGTATTTTCCACACCAGAAATGTTTTATACACCAATGGAACATTCCATTGCATTTCTTTTGATATATAGACCTAAATTATTATGAGAATGTTTTGGAACCTATATGTTTCGAGTAGCGAACGTAGAGTATCGTCCTGTTTATTGCTGAATGTCCCTGTGATGGTACACCGAACATAGAAGTTCGTAAGATCTTATAAAATGTTTGAAAAAAAAAATTTCCTCAAGATCTAACATATTTCCTTCATAAAAATTGAGGTATAAATATGGAATACTATTAACAAGATTAACTAAAATTGCAAAGTCAAAATGGCCTCTACTAGGAAAAGTTCAAAACAAGCATTCAACATCTTCATTAGAAGGTGTTTTCCCAACCATAATACTGAATCCAGATGAATCGTCTCTCACGTCTTTTCTCGAACTTGGTTTATGGCTTCTTGGATTACCTTTTTCATTTTACTCTTTCCTAAGTTCATTGGAAGGTGAGGTTTTCCCTCCTCCTACAGGTGCCAACACTAGTAACGAAACAGAAAATCAGGGTAAAAGATGGAATATTAATAATAATATTAGTATTTTATTATTAGTATTCCATATTTTTGACACACTGATGTTGTACCTCAAAACATACCATAATTTAGAAACTAAATCTATTAAACATACATTACTATAAACGTAGATTATTTCTATTTAAGGATATATCAGTATTTCTAATATTGAGGAATAACAATGTATATTTAAGAAAATAATTTACCGCTAAAATTTTCACTTTCCTCGAAAACGCTATAATGACAAACGTTTCAACAGTTCAGCTTCTAACTGCAAATTAACACTTTTCCGCGAAAGAGAGTGTCAATGCGTAGTAATTTGGAAAGCTTCCGCTAGAATACAACACGTCTCAGGTCTTATATCACACTATTTCATATTTTATCCCTATTTCATATTTGTAACACTTCCTCTAGTATTATTATTATTATTATTATTATTATTATTATTATTATTATTATTATTATTATTTATGAATTATGAATAAAAATTAAATAAGGAATAATATTAGTATTAGTATTAGTATTTATTTATTTAACCTGGTAGAGATAAGGCCGTCAGGCCTTCTCTGCCCCTCTACCAGGAGATTCCAACTACAATATCAACAATAAAATTACAATTAGTATTAAATTTACAATTACAATTACAAATAATATTAGTTAGTATTAAATTTACAATTACAATAAAATCAAAATACGAAAAGATTACCTGAATAATTAAAGCTAGATAATTTATCATAGAGAAACAAAGAATATTTTATATTTACTGAATTACAAATTAAATCTAGAATAACAAAATTGTATAGTGATGAAATTACTGAATATTGAAATATTTTGTCATAGATTAAAGAAACTATTTACAAGTAATCAATTACTGACCAAGTGCCTAGTAAGTTTTCGTTTGAATTCAATTTTATTTCGACAGTCCCTGATGCTAGCAGGTAGCGAATTCCAGAGTCTTGGCAGGGCTATTGTGAAAGAAGATGAGTATGAGGAGGTGCGATGGGATGGTATTGTTAGTATTGTTTCATGACGAGAGCGTGTGTTCAGATTATGGTGGGAAGAAAGGTAAGTGAAGCGAGACGACAGGTACGAAGGAATAGAAGAGTTCAAGATTTCGAAGAGAAAGAGAAGTGAATGTAAATTTCTTTTCTTATCTAGTTTAAGCCAACTTATTGCTTCCAGGGATGGGGCAATATGATCATATTTACGAACATTGCTTACAAAACGTACACACAAATTATGAGCAATTAGCAATAAATTTAAATTATATATTTACTTCGTAAGTGACACATGTTGACTTATAAAATACTATTTTTCGTGATTAACTGTCTTTTCACAAACCTTACATAACAAAACCGTTTCATCAGTTGAAAATACATGGGCACCAAATTCACTAACGTAAGCAATGGTTTACTGAACTTAGGCATTCTAGCTAACCGATCTTATACCTTCTGTCATACGACAATAACTGACTGTTTCTCACTCAAATTTCTTTCTCCTACAATAATAAACATGTGTAGCACAAAATTGTAACAGTAAGATTTGAACATATGAAAGCAAAGAATTGGAAATGTTACGTGACAACTTCTATGAGAACGGACTTAATATTTAAAATTATAAAGCTGATTGTTGGTATCGTGAAGACATGACAATATTATATTTGTAACTGTGGATTGTCGATCATTATTCATATTACACCAATAGTATTAAAGCACGATTATTAGCAGATTAAACACCGAAATAAATTACTTTTATTTACTATTGTTAGTAAAGTTAGTCATTGTTTCAAATATTTAAATTTCATATACATTACATTACAATTAATTAGAAAATTGCAAATAGACAAGAAATATTTATTTAAAATTACGAATATTGATTTACTCCAAATCACATTTATATCTATGCATGTAGTGATTTACTTCCAACCAGGAAAACCAGTAAAAAAGGTATCCGGGCTCTACTATATGTAAAAAGTGTCCTCACCGCATTGTTTAGTTTTACTTAGATCTATGCAAAAGATAGTAAATATCAATACCTTAAAAACAATATACTTTGCATACTTCCACTCAGTAATGAGTTTTAGAATAATATTCTGGGGAAATTCCACAGATAGTAACAATATATTTCTATTACAAAAAAGAGTAATTAGAATAATAGTAGGTGCCAAATCTAGGGAATCTTGTAGGACTATTTTCAAAAAAACTACAAATAATGCCCATGGCTTGTCAGTATATCTTTTCATTAATAATCTTCCTCGTATGTAATCGTGAAAACTTTGTAACTAATTCAACAGTTCATAGCATAAATACACGTCAAAAAAATGACTTTCATACTCTATCGGCAAGTCTATCGTGCTATCAAAAAGGAGTGCGTTATATGGCAGTAAAAATTTTTAATAGCCTCCCTATCAATATAAAAAATGAAACTCAAAACATAAAATTATTTAGGGCCAAATTAAAGAAGTACCTAATTTCTCACGCCTTCTATTCTGTAGGTGAATTCATGACATTCAATAACACTTCATGAAATTGATACTAAAACTATGTGTTGTACTAGTAGACTATATTGTACATCTCGTCTGTATATATTTCATCTAGACTGTGACTATAAATTAAGATTTTATAATAGTATTAAGTTTTTTGACTTGTTCCATATTCTAGCTGTAAGCATGTATGAATACCATGGAATGTTAATAAATACAATACAATACAATAAAACAAAAAATTAAGTTAAAAAATTAATGATTGTGGAGTCATAGGGAGATTTTACAAACGGACAGTGTGGACAATTTGTACGCAGGACAGAAATTCACTCATGACTGTGTTGTTAAAAAAAAATGTATATGTTGACAACCAAAAAGTTTTCTGAACTTCATAAATGTTGGCAGGGAGAAGGAAATATTTGTAAAATTCTGCGACGGGCGGAGAACGTCAGCTCTGCCGATATCTTAGTAATAAAGGCGCAGAGTCTCGGGCCATTAATCATGCATGCTTTACAGCCGCGGAGTTGGTGAAGGTTCCTCCAAGTTTTGATCGCTGAAAGTCGCAAGGGACCAAGAGTTATGTCCGATTCAAGCAACTTGGCACAGTTCTATCAAGTCTAAACTCAATAAAGGGTTCTGACGTCCATATTCTTGTTGAGATTGCCTTTGTGTGAAGTTGGTCGAGAGTTGCTCCCTAGATACCGAACGTTGGCGTCACTAAGCGCTTACAGAAAATATAAAAAATTTTAAAAATTTTTATTTGTTATGTAATTTTCAGTCTACAACTTATCAAAATTTATATAAAATGAAGAATTAATATTCTATCATCTCATGTTACAATAGCGTTACCGCACTATTCTAACATGAGATTGTAATATTGTTGTAACATGAGATGACAGAAATTAATTCTTCATTTTATACAGGGACATCATTTTACTTTTACTAACATTTCTAATATTAACCTGGCTATACATTTGGATCAACGATTAAGAACCGGAAACACCGTTTGCTACCCCCTTCCACGACTGGAGTTCGATGATACTGGCGTAAAATACAAGCAAATTACTTTGCTAGGTATAGGAGGGAAGAAAAGTAGTTCATCCATTTACGTAAACTAGGAAATATCGCGATTTTGAGTTTGATAATTTTCATTAGGTCTTTATTTAATCAAAATACAGTATAGTATTAACAATGAGTGTTTTTACTCACGCACTGAGCTTTCCATGCGGACGTATTTATTATGAAGTGTATATTATATCGTCTACAGCACATTAGCGTACACTATAGAGAAGAAGTTAAATTTAAAAATAATCATAATATGGATATTTAAACACATTTTTGAAAATGGTGGCCGTTCATTTCGATACAGGCTTCAGTTCTAATGTGCATATTATCGCACTACAGACTATTGTACGTAATTCCAATTACCAGGTTCGTACTTCGTATCAGTAACTCATGTTGAAATAATTCTGTACTCTATAAAAGAGACATTACGTACTGTAAATTCAATCTTCACTTCTGCCCGATCCGAAAAGATAAAATTACTCAGACATGCTATCTACTGTCCGTCCAAGTGATTACGTCGCAAGGTCATAGAAAGGGAGGAAATCACGTGACAGTTAATTACTTAATGAGCCCTTTTATGTAAGTTATTTTAAACAATTGTGTAGGTATAATATTACGTAGACGTCCAATTCCTAACATAAATTAATGTTTTCAGAAAAGAGCGAAGACAGCCCAGCCACTAGCATTTACAGAGAGGCGAATAGAAGCAGGTGGGGGAAACCGGGATGCGACATAGGCAAATGGAAAATGATGCAATATTGGAAGCTCTTTCGTTACTGGAAAACGCGAACATATTTTTGGAACGTACTGTTTACTATGATCGTAAGGCTACTATTACTGTACATGCGGTCTTGGATCTGTGTGGAGGACGGTTGAACTTCATTAGTAGAAGGGGTGGGAGTGAAGTACATTCAAAAACTCAGGTACAATAAAAATTGAAGTAAAAATAAAATGATGTCCCTGTATAAAGTTTGGTAAGTTGTAGATTGAAAATTACATAACAAATAAATACTTTAATATTCGACTCAACTTACTTGAAATCAAACATTAATATGACGTTAAAAAAGTCTATATATATAGTATATACTGAGTGAATAGTAAATAATGTAGTTAATTTCCAGGTGTTTATTCTTTCAAATATTTCAAACAAAAAATTGTAATACAATTTTGCTCGTTTTTTTTTTTTTTTTTTTTTTTTTTTTCCTTTTCGAAATAAAAATTGTTCATAACATGTTTTGGGAAAGCCATTGATTTAATTCCCAATGTTCAGTCAATTTAAAAAGTAGTGCATTATGATAATAAATTATATTATTATTATAGGTCTAATATGTATTAATTTTGTAATATTTGTGTAGAGAGTGATGGCGGATTAAGAACTGGAATACATCTAATCTGCCATGACTGAACAAAAATTGATGAAATAATAAATAAATAAATAAATACATAAATATTTAAATAAATAAATACTTAAATAAATAAATATTATGATAATAGATGATAGAAAGAATTTCAGTTTTGTCCTTCAATGTACAGAAATTTTATCCGAACAAATGTAACTTTTCGTTCTGCAAAGGAATTTTACAATGGTACATTTGTTCGGATAAAATTTCTGCACATTTAAAGGACAAAACTAAAATTCTTTGAATCATTTATTATCATAATACATTATTCTCTTAAATTGACAGCATATCGGGAATTGAATCAATCACTGTCTCAAAACACGGTATGAAAAAAAATTATCTAGATAAGGAAGCAAAAACGTGCATATTGTATTACATTTTTTTTTGTTTGAAATATCTCGGATAATAACTTCCTGAAATTAATAACAATACTTACGGTTTACCTTGTATTTTCAATGCAAAAAAAATGTAAAAATTATACAATATTTGCAATTCTAAAAATATTATCGATATTATCGTGCAAAAAATAGTATGCAATGCAGAAGTGTTAAGAGCGTAACAGAATCTCGGAAATTACTTCATCTCGTGTTTTCCGACTTTCCCTTGATTTGTTTATAATGCTCTTACCAGCGTTGTATATTAATACTTGAAGTTGAAACGCAGTTGGACTTGACTTAGTAATACGATGGATTCTCATTGCTTTTACAAATGCGACATCAACAACCACAACTTATGGCATTTTTAAACAATCTCTCTCCTATCATAGCAACATTTAATGATTTTAACAAGTTTTAATTAATCATTGTTTTCTTGACAATTTAGAATGCAGTGTTATCACACGCAGGCCAGTAAGATTTCTTAAAATATGACGGCAACAATCCACTCTTCATTCACACATATTTTCATAATATGTACAATAATGTTAATATTTAATATTTGGTGTATTTGATATTATGTATTGCCTGATAATGCCCCAGGAGGGCGAAAACATTTGCATTTGTAAATAAATGTAGAACAAATGAGTCCACTGCAAGAATGATGGATGTCACTTTCTTGTCGAAAATGAACCAAGACTGTCAATGCATAGCTTAAGACATATAGAATGTACAGGGACATCATTTTATTTTTACTAACATTTTTAATATTAACCTGGTTATACCTTTAGAGAATCGGAAACACAGTTTGCTACTCCCTTCCACGACTGTAGTTCGATGATACTGGCATGAAACACAAACAAATCACTCTACTAGGTATAGGAGGGAAGAAAAGTAGTTGATCCATTTACGTAAACTAGGAAATATCACGCTTTTGAGTTCGATCATTTTCATTAGGTTTTTGTCTAATCAAAATACAGTACAGTATTAACAATGAGTGTTTTTACTCACGAACTGAGCTGTCCATGCGGACGTAGGCTATTCATTATGCAGTGTATATTATACTGTCTACAGCACATTAGCGTACACTATAAAGAAAGAAGTTAAATTGAAAAATAATCATAATATGAATATTTAAACAAATTTTTGAAAATGGTGGCCGTTCATTTCGATACAGGCTTCAGTTCTAATGTGCATATTATCGCACTATAGACTATTGTATCTAATTCCAATTGCCAGTTTCGTCCTTCGTACTAGTAACTCTTGTTGAAATAATTCTGTACCTACTCTATAAAAGAGTACCTTACGTACTGTAAATTCAATCTTCATTTCTGCCCGACCCGCACAGATAAAATTACTCAGATATACTATCTACTGTCCGTCAAAGTGGTTATGTCGCAGGAGAGTAGAAAGGGGGGGAAATCACGTGACAGTTAATTACTTAACGAGGCCCTTTTAATTAAGTTATTTTAAACAGTTGTATAGTATTACGTAGATGTCCAATTCCTAACAGACATTAATGTTTTCAGAAAAGAGCTAAGACAGCCCAGCTTTACAGGGGCGAGCAGAAGCAGGTGGGGGAAATCGGGATGCGACGTAGGCAAACGGACAGTACCTGTGCGAAAATATGATTCAATATTGAAAGCTCTTTTGTTACTGGAAAACGCGAACATATTTCTGGAACCTACTATAATCACTAACTCAGTGCTGTTTACTATATGCGGCCTTGGTTCTGTGTGGACAGTTGGAACTTCATTAGTAGAAGGGGTGGGAGTGAAGTACATTGAAAAACTCAGGTACAATGAAAATTGAAGTAAAAATAAAATGATGTCCCTGTACATAGAGAGTTATATGGCTTTAACACTGATAGTCATTTTCCAGTAATGATCGGAAAATCACAGTTAAGCTTTGAGCGCTAAGCATTTCAAACTTTCAATTGCTTCTCCTGCAAAATGTATTCCAAATGACATCCATCATTTTTGCAGTGGACTCTTCAAATGTTACAGAAATAAATTTAGAAGAAATATTAAAAAATATAGCTTGTTTTTATATTTATTGAATGTTAAGTCATTAGGATTGATATATTAATAACGTGAGACAAGTATAAATTAACTTTTTTTTTTGTCTAGAGCCGTCTGGTAAATAAATATCATTCAGCGTTAAAACGTTTTTCTATGCTTAAATAAGGATGCTATCTCATATGCTTCACGCGGCCAAACTGTCGTAAAGAAAAGCAGCAGCCAAGAAAGTTGTGAAGAATGTCGCTCATAAGACACGCATCCAAGTTCCTTGAATCTTGGTAAGCCCTCAGTTACCGAGAGTTCTTCATTCCGCACACAGAGTGCATCATTATGCCATGCTTCATCCTCGGAATGAAGCTCCGCTCTTATTGTGCTAGACTTGAGGCTAATACCTCACCTCATTAACATGCGTCTTTCTTTACTTGCTGCAAAATTACGTCTGATATTTAGAGTTTAAATCAGCGAGGAAAAAGAGAGACTTGCCCTACTTGCAAAACTCAAGTTATAAATGTCTACTCTGCGCAGCGAATTCCGAGTATGGGGTGACAAAATATAGGCTTACGCAATTTTAGATATGAGTAACAACTCGACACCGAATGAATTCCACACCGCCAATGTTTAAGGAGACATCTTTCTCTTCATAAATGAACAAGCCTCTTATGCTTTAAAACTTTTACACAGAAATGATTCAATTGAAATAAATAAAAATTCCGGAATGATTCAGATCAGATAATTGAAAATTTCGCAATTATTCAGTTTCAATAAATAACAATTCTGCAATGATTCTATTCAAACAAATAAAAATTCCGGAATGATTCAGTTCAAGTAAATGAAAATTCCTGAATGATTCAATTCAGATAACAATTCAGGAATGATTCAGTTCAAATAAATAAAAATTCCGGCATGATTCAGTTCATATAAATAAAAATTCCGGAATGATTCAGTTCAGAAACAAATTCCGGAATTATTCAGTTCAGAAACAAATTCCGGAATGATTCAGTTCAAGTAAATGAAAATGCCGGAATGATCCAATTCAGATAAAAATTCCGGAATGATTCAGTTCGGATAAATAAAACTTCCGGAATGATTCGCTTCAAATAAATAAAAATTCAGGAATGATTCAGTTCAAATAAATGAAAATTCCAGAATTATTCAATTCAGATAAAAATTCCGGAATGATTCAATTCAGATAAAAATTCGAGAATGATTCAGTTCAAATAAATAAAAATTCCGAAATGATTCAGTTCAAATAAATAAAAATTCCGGAATGATTTAGTTCAAATAAATAAGAATTCCGAAATGATTCAGTTCAAATAAATAAAAATTCAGGAATTATTCACTTCAAATAAATACAAATTCCGGAATGATTCAGTTCAAATTAATGAAAATTCCAGAATTATTCAATTCAGATAAAAATTCCGGAATGATTCAATTCAGATAAAAATTCGGGAATGATTCAGTTCAAATAAATAAAAATTCCGAAATGATTCAGTTCAAATAAATAAAAATTCCGGAATGATTCAATTCAAATAAATGAAAATTCCAGAATTATTCAATTCAGATAAAAATTCCGGAATGATTCAATTCAGATAAAAATTCGGGAATGATTCAGTTCAAATAAATAAAAATTCCGAAATGATTCAGTTCAAATAAATAAAAATTCCGGAATGATTTAGTTCAAATAAATAAGAATTCCGAAATGATTCAGTTCAAATAAATAAAAATTCAGGAATTATTCACTTCAAATAAATACAAATTCCGGAATGATTCAGTTCAAATTAATGAAAATTCCAGAATTATTCAATTCAGATAAAAATTCCGGAATGATTCAATTCAGATAAAAATTCGGGAATGATTCAGTTCAAATAAATAAAAATTCCGAAATGATTCAGTTCAAATAAATAGAAATTCCGGAATGATTCAATTCAAATAAATGAAAATTTCCGAATTATTCAATTCAGTTCAAATAAATAAATAAATAAATAAATAAATAAATAAATAAATAAATAAATAAATAAATAAATAAATAAATAAATAAATAAATAAATAAATAAATAAATAAATAAATAAATAAATAAATAAATAAATAAATAAATAAATAAATAAATAAATAAATAAATAAATAAATAAATAAATAAATAAATAAATAAATAAATAAATAAATAAATAAATAAATAAATAAATAAATAAATAAATAAATAAATAAATAAATAAATAAATAAATAAATAAATAAATAAATAAATAAATAAATAAATAAATAAATAAATAAATAAATAAATAAATAAATAAATAAATAAATAAATAAATAAATAAATAAATAAATAAATAAATAAATAAATAAATAAATAAATAAATAAATAAATAAATAAATAAATAAATAAATAAATAAATAAATAAATAAATAAATAAATAAATAAATAAATAAATAAATAAATAAATAAATAAATAAATAAATAAATAAATAAATAAATAAATAAATAAATAAATAAATAAATAAATAAATAAATAAATAAATAAATAAATAAATAAATAAATAAATAAATAAATAAATAAATAAATAAATAAATAAATAAATAAATAAATAAATAAATAAATAAATAAATAAATAAATAAATAAATAAATAAATAAATAAATAAATAAATAAATAAATAAATAAATAAATAAATAAATAAATAAATAAATAAATAAATAAATAAATAAATAAAATTCAGAAATGATTGAGTTCAAATAAATAAAAATTAGGAATGATTGAGTTCAAATAAATAAAAATTAGGAATGATTCAGTTCAAATAAATAAAGAAAAATTCCGAAATGATTTAGTTCAAATAAATAAAAATTCCGGATTGATTCAGTTCAAATAAATAAAAATTCCGGAATAATTCAGTTCAAATAAATATAAATTCCGCTGTCATTAATTTCAAATAAATGAATATCATTTGAATAATGATACAGAGTGAACCGTACTTAATGTCATTAATTTCAGGAGGTTGTTCTTTGAGACATTTGAAACAAAAGAGTTTAATATAATTTTGTACGTTTTTGCTTTCTTTTCGAGATAAAAATTGTTTATATGAAACATTTCATGGTGTGTTTTGGGAAAGCCAATTCTTTCAATTCCCAATATGCTCAGTCATTTTAAGAGAGCAGTGTTTTATGATAATAAATGATTCAAAGAATTTTAGTTTTGTTGTTTAAATGCGCAGAAATTTTGATCCGAACAAATATAACTTTGAAAAAAAATTTTTTACAGAATGAAAAGTTACATACATTTGTTGGTATCAAATTTCTGCACATTTGAAGGACAAAAGTGAAATTCTGTCAATCTTTCATTATTATAATACACTGCTGTCTTAAATTGACTGAGCATATTGAGAATTAAATCAATGGCTTTCCCAAAACACGGTATGAAACGTTTCATAAAAAATAATTTTTGTCTCGGAAAGAAAGCAAAAACGAACAAAATTGTATTAAACTTTTTGTTTGAAATGTCTCAAAGGATAATCCCCTGAAATTAATTATATTACTTGCTGTTCACCTTGTATACTTTACTTTGGATTGGAAAGAATAATCGTGAACTGTTGTGGATTTCAAATGGTCTGCTGTATTCTGATCAGGCGCGAATCTGGGGTAACGTGGTCCCGTGCGTCTCCATTAAAATCTTATGTTACTAAATAAATGTTTTATCAACAGTTCTTTGGACGAGATAACACCTTGTTCCAGTGAAGTCTCTTCTCTTCTCTTCTCTTCTCTTCTCTTCTCTTCTCTTCTCTTCTCTTCTCTTCTCTTCTCTTCTCTTCTCTTCTCTTCTCTTCTCTTCTCTTCTCTTCTCTTCTCTTCTCTTCTCTTCTCTTCTCTTCTCTTCTCTTCTCTCGTCCCGTCCCCTCCCGTTCTCTTCTCTTCTCTTCTCTTCTCTTCTCTTCTCTTCTCTTCTCTTCTCTTCTCTTCTCTTCTCTTCTCTTCTCTTCTCTTCTCTTCTCTTCTCTTCTCTTCTCTTCTCTTCTCTTCTCTTCTCTTCTCTTCTCTTCTCTCTTCCAAATTTACGTCATTGTTTTCAAATCAATTGTCATCTTTGCTCTCATCATCGGCTACATCTTCAAACATTTTTCAGTTTCCAACCGCCGAAGACATTACTCTATCGATCGCCCTACATTATTTTGTCTGTTTAGAGTGACATTTTCTTTCGGTTATCTTTTTATAGCCATTGTCGTTACTTGATCTAGCTAGAACCGTCTTGTTTTATCGTTTAATCTTAACTATTGTCCGTTCGTCTCGTATAACTTCCTATCTTAACTTGTATTTGAATCGCCCCATGCAGAAAGGGCTTCAGTCACAAATTTTGAAAAAAAAAAAAAAAAAACGAGATATCGGTGGAAATCATATTATATTTATGGGTGGCTCCATCGGCCTGTGCAGAAAGTATTCAGTCCAATGCTTGGAAATATAGAAACTGAAGTGTCAGGCTCAGAGTTCTATGCAGAAAGGAATATAGTGTACAGAATGTTTTTTTTTAGTTTTCTCAAAACTAGGTCTAATGGAATGAAGCCCTTTCTGCATGGGGCGATTCATTTAGTTTCTTGTAGCTGCAACTACGAATCCTAAAAATTTAATCTCTTTTGTCTTTAATCTACTTTAACCTACTTCTGTCTTTGACCGAACTCCGTTCCCACTCGTAAACAGCGCATAGTTAACGCCACAGAACGTAAAACATTCGGGAATAATAAATTATACACGTTGTTATAAAACTTTGTTGGTATAAATTATGTAAATTTTATAGAGATGCACTAGGACAAATTGGTACGTAGAAATCCAGAAGTTAATATCTCGCCGCTTTATGGCAGATATCTCTTCATATTTCTGTTTCCGAGAAAGATTTCCTCGTGGCCCAGAAATAGACTGCATGTGAAGAATAATTGCAGAACAGAACACCCATATCCTGTTGCTCTCGTTTACTGCCGTACATCTGGTTTATGGCCCTTCTTTTATATGTTCTGTGTAGACCATACACGGCAGAAAGTACATTGAAAGCTGGGGAAGTCCCCCAGATGGCGTCTTGGTTTCTTTGAATGACTACTTCCATTTCAAAACCTGCTGCGATGGTATTAAAACCAGAGCCTCCTCGGACGTATACAGTCCATCGAATAAATAATGAGTTTTCTTTTCTGTATATGGTCTGAACTTCAACTGTTTACTATGACAATAAACCTTCAAACCTGTTAAAGCCAAAAAAGAACATTAATCTACGTTGCTTTTGTCTTTTGTTTCTGAGCAAATAATTTTAGCTTTGTGAATTGTTGCTATCATAAAATAAAAATAGGACAATTAATTGACATTAAACACAGTGGTGCTTAAAAATCGCAAGAAAATATATCTGAGATAGTGACATTGATGGAGAAACATCATAGGAACAATGCTTTTCGAATACTACACATTTTCTGCTTGTTCATTGGTTTCAAAGAAAGCCAGGAAGATTTGGAATTCGATTCTAAACCATGGCTTCCAGTTCAAAGCGAAGTGTCTTGTCCTTTCCCTACTGATCACTAGTTTTATTGTTTCACTCTCGACACTAATTTTATTATGTTGTACTATAAAACAGTTACATTGTTTCAAAATTTGGGTTACTTTCATGGACATAGAAGTGGCAATCCCGCCATAGACTTTTTCCTCGCTGTGGGCTCGTAAATCATTTCGAGGAAATTTTCCAATAATTTCATTCCTTGGTCTATCGCTGTGGAGTAACGGTTAGCACGTCTGACTGAGATACTAGCGGGCTCTGGTTAAAATTCTGATTGGGATTAGTTATCTGGTTGAGATTTAGTCTGTTTCTTCCCTCAACCCATTAAGAGAAAATACGTGCTAACTTTCGGCGCTGAACCCTGGACTCATTTCTCTTTATCACTTTCATCTCACTCAGACGCTAGATAGCAATAACAGTTGATAAAGCGTCGTAAAATAACAAACTAAAGAAAAACATTTCTCTCTTTTTTCTGTCGATATATACAGAGTGGAAGGGAACCTACTACATTAATTCACAGAGATAATAGATCAAGTCAATGCGAAAAAGTTTTGTCAAATAAGTTTTCTGATACGTCCAATAGTTTTGATAATACGAAATGTAACGTGTTGCAACGCTGCAAGGAGTATCTGTACTCCTTGAGGTCACTGCTCTGCAGTTGGGTGGGCTGTCAGACATTTACTAACTTCAAAACCCGGTTGTCGGCTAGACTGCTTAGACTGTGAGCTTTCCTAAAATATAATTTTTTCTAATGTATGATTTTTATTTTTAACATATAAATTTTCTTTATTCTTTTAACAATTACTTCGATACACATCACTATAATTGTTTGATTCTTAGAATAGCATGTAACAACTTGTTTTGATTTTGTTATTATTATTATTATTATTATTATTATTATTATTATTATTATTATTATTATTATTATTAATTGTATATTGTTACTGTATTTCTGCCATTTTTATATTTGCTATTGTTCTAATACTGGTTGAGTGGAAGAGAAGGCTATATGGTCTTATCTCTGCCAGTAGAAATAAATAAATAAATAAATAAATAAATAAATAAATAAATAAATAAATAAATAAATAAATAAATAAATAAATAAATAAATAAATAAATAAATAAATAAAATCCACTCCGCAAGACTTGCGAGAAGAGAATGTAAACAAAAACGTCTCGTCAGATACTTTTCGATCAAATTACTGTACATACACTCTTCAGTCTTGACAGTATACTATACCATACTTCATACATGATTATAGTATAAGTTGTATGTGCAGAGACCCAAAGTATAGTATAATATACCTGCATTTGTGCCCTAACTGTAACCTTCAGAATTTTTTTATCATTTTTCCTCATATCAGTGACTTTTTTTTTTTGAAGTGTAGAATTATATTGAATTTTAAAAATAAAACAAAAATTGTCCCAGGACTCAGGGGGATAAGTAACACATAACACATTACTTAACATTACTGTAAACTTAATTTCTTTTCAAAATTAATTTTCAATTTCTTCAAAGATAATAACTTAAATGGAGATTGAGTTACAGAATTTGTATTCGTAATAATGCTATTTTGAGTTTACATCAAATGTAAAGGAATCTTTAATGGAAATAGTTTTGTTTTATAAGAATGTACGAGGGAGAGTCAAAAAATAACTTAATAACTAGACTTCGTGGAATTGCCACAAGAATCGTAAGGTTTACTGCTCACGCGGTATAGACTCTATGAGAAGGGAACGTGCAACGAATGTAAACACTGAGCAGTATACTGCGGTTACAATAAAACCTGTATCCTGCATTCAAGAAATATAATGAATGATCATTGAAGTAGGAAGTATCTAAACATGTAAATACACAATTATTTCATAGTGATACATATTAACTCTTAAAATTTAATATAAGATACTCACATCATCCTTGAATATGTGTAATGCAGTGAAGAGTTACGTACATTTTTAGCAACTGCAAAGTAACCTCCTCCGATGGCCACTTAAACAGTTTTTATTTTCGGAAAATGTGCGTTCAACATCACACGATGTAATACGTACATATTTGAAGAACGGGAAGTCACTACATTTTAGTACACCAACTTCAGATGTCTTGTCGTGACCTGATGGTACATCACTTATAATACGAAGTTGTGAATAGGCAGAATTTGTAGCAATAATGTTCCTCAACTTACACTTCACTTTTTCTGAAATTAGTGAATTGTTATTTTGGATAACGGTTTGTGATACTTTATCCTCTATATTAAGGGTTTCTGAGAGTTGTAGTTAAGACGATTCTAACAGGATGATGCTTTTGGACACGATTTAAAAATTAGAATCAATGAACAGAATATCTTCTAATAGGTGTTCAAAAGGCAATGATTTTACAGCTGCAACAGCGGAACTGTCTGTGCTATCCAATGCATCAATTACCTCCATTATTTTGCCGTAATGTTCTGCATAATAATTAACAGCATCCAATCACGTTCCCCAACGGGTCAAGACTGGCTGCGGGGGTAAGGGTATTCCAAAGGAAATTATTTGTAACAGCAACACTCTCATTGTAGTGTGTTTGATTGAATTCTTGTCTGCACTGAACAAATGTTAAGCTTTGACTATTCCAACCACAATAATGCAAAAACAAGTGCTTACATAGGTATACATTAGCTGTAGCTGCTCTATCTATTTGGACCGGTCACAACTCTTAACATGAACTGCTTATACTACGAGACCGGCGGTCGCTCACCTTCTCTATACTACCGTACATCGGCAACCTGATTGCATGCTGCGTGTGGCAATTCAACGAAGTCTATTAATAACTGTTTTATTAATTGAATATGTACAATAAGACTACAAACACTTCATCACTTTTCAACAAAGTCTTCAATACGTCCAATGCAAGTGTGGAACCCGAATCACGCAAAGTGAAGTGGGTAGGCATTAGGCACACACACGTTGCCACTACTTTATTCACAACCCTCGTAGAATATTAAATACCAAACAATTCATTGAATACTTTACGTTTTGATGTATAGTAATTTGAGCGAAACGTATCTGATTAGACGTTTTTGTTTACATTCTCCTCTCGCAAGTCTTGCTGAGTGGATGATTGGAGTTACACTCACCCCCCCCCCCCCACTGCGGAGCGGAGCAATGATGTCAAGTATTCTTTGTAGTGTTGCAACACGTTATATTTCGTATTCTCAAAACTATTGAACTTACCAAAAACTTATTTGACAAAACTTGTTCGCATTGATTTGATCTATTACATCTGTGAATTAGTGTAATAGATTTCCTTCCACTCTGTATATGAGAGATGCTGGAATCTCTAAATTGATTTTTTGCTTCGAGTAGACAAAAAATGACAAACAAAGTATACAGCAGTTAGTGAAAACCTAGGATTTGATTAGAGTGTGTGTCATCTATGATAGCGGACGCAGCGCTGGTAAGTGGATTAGTCTCACGCTGCGGACTCGCCGCATCACAGGTAGCTCCCGAAACCGATCCGACCGGAGTATAAATACGCGATCAGCACACTATTGATTGGTTTCCGTTTACAGGGATGTCACCACTCCGCATTTAACTTGAGCAGTATTTACTCAGCGTCGCGCCGTCCCTTATTGTTCTCCCGGGGAATGCAAGGCCGGCCACGTACGTTCTGTTGCTGTAATTCGGTCTGTGGTCGTACATTTCCCAAAACCCAACAAATGGGAAGGTCGTACGCGTGCGACCTACATTCAAAGGGTAGAGGTTAGAATCCAGCCGCGTTGGCTTTCGACGTCGGGGACTCGGGTTGAAAGCCCTGCTAGTCCAACTAGAACTGGAACCGTATTCTGTCCCAGGGCGTACGGAGGTAAGGTTAGTACAGTGATGTCAAAGCAAGCGCATTTTTCTGACCTTGACGTCATGCGCGGGCAGCAAGCGCTAAGTATGGAAAGAGGAAGAATTGTGTATATGAATAAACAACCTGTTGGATTAAGAAAACAGTGATGCACAAACTTCAAACGGAACGTGAAATGTTGTGTCTTTATTTTTATAAGGCTTCTTCCTGTTTAATATTATCTATATTAACAGCTTAAAAGATAACCTTATTAGCATTTCACTCCAATCATATTGATTTAAACTATCACTGACTACATTGTTACTTCTTTCTTTAGACATCATCCTGATAATGCTGTATTTTCAAAATTGTCTCATAATAATCTCTTTCTATTATCTAATATTATTTGAAATATATTAACATTCTATGTATTTTAGCTTAATTCTGGTACACAATTTATCTCAGTGTTCAATTAATAGTTCATAGTATGTTGTTGTTTAATTCGTAAATAACTCTTGTGTACATGTAATTCTCATCTAAATCAAATTCTTGAATTCTTTGTAAGTTCATGCATATGTATATACACTTTTTGCTGGTTGAG
This sequence comes from Periplaneta americana, assembly GCF_040183065.1. Classification (NCBI taxonomy): domain Eukaryota; kingdom Metazoa; phylum Arthropoda; class Insecta; order Blattodea; family Blattidae; genus Periplaneta; species Periplaneta americana. The sequence continues at coordinate 165,312,936 of NC_091122.1, read as the reverse complement.
TGGAAGAGAAGACCTTATGGCCTTAATTCTGCCAGCTAAAATAAATCATTATTATTGTTATTATTATTATTATTATTATTATTATTATTATTATTATTATTATTATATTGTCTGTAAAACAAAAGTACTAACACTGATTTCTTAATATTGCAGTTGCGTTTTAAATCTTAATAACATGAAATAAAACCATAATTATTCCATTCTCATTATCTGAAAAGTTTAACAAACCTCCTACATCCATATTAAGTATTAAATTACATAATTCTGATTGTTATCTTATACAGTGTAAATGTCCGATTATTAAAGAGTCCTCTGAAGTTAAGTATTTACACATAATTTTCGATAATCATTTAAAATGGAACCAACACATTAATTACCTTTGTAATAAATTACGTAGAATAGCCTATTGCTTTGTTTTATTGAGGAATTACTTGTCAATAAGTTTATTACGCACAATATATTTAACTTTATTTCAATCGGTAATTATGTATGGAATTATAGGATGGGGTAGCTCATTTAAATCCAATTTTAATCCACTTTATTTATTACAGAAGAAAATAATTAAAATATGTCTTCATAAACCTATTGATTTTCCATCTCAAAATTTGTTTTTAGACTTTAATGTACTTAACGTAAGACAAATTTATTATATTATATGGGTAGGCCTATTAATAAAATTCATATATAAAAATCGAAGTAATTTTGAATTGTATTCTCATAGTTATGAAACAAAAGGTATGAATTCTTTAAGATTGTTTGAACCAAAATGCAACACTGTTACAGTATTTAATCATAGTAGTAATTTAGGCTCAAGAATATATAACAAATTTATATGTAAATATCCTAATCTTGTCAATTCGAATAGTTCTACGAGTAGTATTAAATTTAAAAAGTTATGTATGCATTTTATAAAAATTGAAAAATTGTAAATTTAAATTTATATACTATAATTGCATAGTAGACATAAGACAAATTGTATTGCATACTTATTAATTTAAATTCAGGAATCCGCCCCTGAGCACGAGTTCTGCTCTTTCAGGGGCGAGCTAAAGTTTTTTCTATATATAATATATGTTATGTTATAATTATTAGCAAAATAATAAATAAATAAATAAATAATAGAGAGATAAGAAGGAATATTCACTTAAATTTCATAGTAGTATAATATTATACTGTATTAAGTGGATGAAACACATCATTCATAAAGAAAGTGATATTCCAAAGAAAGAGACTGAGTATGACATGATAAGTTGGAATTTATATTGATGGTATCTTTAGCCTTACAAAAGTAATCAATAAACTAATCAAAACAATATTACAGAACAAAGCGAAGTTACCTAGGTACTGTATCTGTTTTAAGTGTAATATTACATAACAAAACTCTTATCGCATTATGCTTTTAAGGTGATATTTGTGAGCACCTTCCCATCATCAGAATATTAAATTATTTTCTCGAAATCTGCTGAAGCTATAGAGCTGACATTTTTACAACGCATGGACACGTATCTTTTGCTTATGATGTAACAGTAGTTGCTTTGTTAATTCATTTCCTTACAAACAATTTCCATGCGAATATTTTCAAAATTTTCAATACACTATCTTCAGTAATACGTATATACGGCATATTAGATTTACGAAAACATTCTGTAAGGCTACTAAATAAATAGGCCTATACCTGAAAATTTCACTTTTCTATACGAAAAGTTGAGAAAATATTTCTTTTGAATAAAAAAAAAATAAAACTTGTGAAAAATGAGCATTAAAATTAAAACTTACATTCTTATAATGCACTTATAGCTCTCAGGCATATCCAAAAATTAACATGGATACAGTTTTAATAAGTTCTCTTTCCTTTATCTATTGAATCAGTGCTGGCCATCCCTGAATATAGCTCGACCAAGCGGCATATACCACCTCTTTCGTCTGTCTCTTTCCTTTCCTTTCCGCTGTAAAGCGCTCAGGCTCTAAAGCGCGCGCTTGCTCCTGTGGGCATCAATTGACATGCCTGGGTTAGTATATTGGCGTGTCGTCATGTAGGCGCGTGGCACAGGAAATACTTGTATCTTGTTTGTTTTGCAGTTGATGTTCTATCAATGATTCAGAACTTGACCTTGGATATTGTTGAAAATGCTTTCTAGTATAAGGATTGATACTACGATGACCTTTCCTACAATTTACATCATCATCATCATCATCATCATCTTCATCTTCGCTACATATATTAGGCTATGAACTCTGTTCAGTCTTCACACTTAATTTAACTCCACCTCTTCCTCGGACGTCTCACATCTCTTTTGCTGGGATTAATAATTCATTAGTCATTCTAGAAGGCGTTTCTTGAATTTTTGTTCATAGTCTTCTATTTTATAATTTAGATTGTAGATATTTATTTCTTCAGGGATGTCATCATTACGTATCAAATCTCTTCTTGAACAGAAGTAGTTAAATACAGAAGTACAGAAGCAAATACAGAATACAGAAGTTAAGTATAAAAATAAAGAAGTAGTTTTGTCCTTTAAATATGCAGGAAATTGATCCGAATAATTGTAACATTTTAAAATTACTTTTCAGAACGAAAAGTTACATTTGTTAAGATCAGATTTTGTGTACATTTGAAGGACAAAACTAAAATTCTTTCAATCATTTGTTATAATACACTGCTTTCTTAAATTGACTTGAGAATATTGGGAATTCAATCAGTGGATTTCCCGAAAAAACGCTGTGAAATTTTTCATATAAAACAGTTTTTAATTTGAAATATCTCGATGAATAACCCCTTGAAATTAATGACATTACTTACGGTTCTCTCTGTAATTATATATGTATCTCCAAAATTCGGTTGATACTGACCCGGGCTATTTAGAGACCTACTAGTAAGGGTATACGATAATAGTAATAATAATAATAATAATAATAATAATAATAATAATAATAATAATAATAATAATGATGATGATGATGGTGATGATTATGATGATGATAATTCATTCATAATTTTCTGCCCAAGGACAGGTCTTTCACTGCAAGCCCAGCATTCTCCAGTCTTTCTCATTTTCTGCCTTCCTCTTCATTTCCTCTTATGATCCATATATCTTAATGTCGTCTATCATCTGATATATTCTTCTGCCCCGAACTCTTCTGCCGTTCACCATTCCTTCCAGTGCATGCTTTAGAACAGCCGCGGCGAAATTGCGACTCACGAGCACATTGTGGCTCGCAGTGCATTTCCCTTGCTTCCTACCTGCAACCCCCACCCTCTCACTCACTGGAGTCAAACTCCGTTCCATGTATATTTGTCTCTGACTTGCGAGTGGCGTATCGTCGCAATGTCTCTTTCGAAACCATGTACCTCTATAAAAACGAAAGTTTCAAGTAGGATGGGAGGATTCATTTTTTGCTGACAATATGATGAGAATATTAAATGTATGATTTATTCACAAGTATTACTAAGAAAACGGTTGTATAACATAAAACGGCATTATAAGTTACCACATGTTACTGATGAAACATTAAAAGGTTAAGTGTTGTTGTTGTTATCCATCATCATCATCATCATCATCATCATCATCATCATCATCATCATCATCGCTATACGTCGATCCTTTTTCAGCAGATGTACGAATAATGCGGTTAGATCTTCAATTTAAATTCACATATTTACAATGTGATGTTAAATGAAAGCTAGATGTAAGGACTTGACAAATGTTGAACTGTTCAAATCTTTGGCAAAAAATAAATATTTGAAGCTTCGTTCTTTCGCTTGCTCTGTTGAAGCCATGTTCGCTATAACTTACGTTTGTGAAAAATTATTTTCAACAATGAAAATAGTAAAAATCAAATTTAGATCACGACTGACAGACAAATACCTTCGTGATAACTACGACTGGCAGTAAGTGACATAATTCCTGATTTTGAAACTCTGCCGCAGAGACATTCTGAAGGCAATTAATTTCAGGTTGTGATAATGCGTCCTATGTTGTTTTGTTCATTTCTTTCTTCGTTACACGTACTAAACATTAGTTTGTAACCTTGTACTGTATACAATTATATTTAAGTGCCTGACGTAAGGAAAATGAAAAACCGTGAATGTCAGACAGTTGCTTCACTTCCCCTTCGGGTGTCCGCCTCCCTCCATAGGTGCTATGCAAGTTGCAGCTTACACAGTGGCTCGGCACACGATAGCATTTTCGCCACCGCTGCTTTAGAAGGAAGTTTCTTCTCAACCAGTGACCCAGCAAGTTCCTTTTTCTCTTCCTGATCAGTTTCAACATCATTCTTTCTTTAGCCCTTGGGATCTTTTAAGATGCGAAAGAGAGTGTGGTGTGCTGAAAGGAACCGGAAGATACCGAATTTACCTTCCCCAAGAAAAACTACAAACGTGACATGATGAGTCTTTCCATGGTGTAAGATTCAGGATGAAGATATAAAGGTATAATATATTTATAAACTTCTGATTAGCTTGATGCAATTCTATCTGCGTAATACAAACATAAAATTTTCACTGGGTCACTATTACACTTGAGTGTAGGCCTGCAAAGCAGCGAGTGGGCGAAGGGATGCGCATGTAATGAATTCGCGTACATGAAGCTGGGGTGCACATTCCAATAACGCAAACAATTTTCTGTTCGTATCGTCGCTCTGATATCATGAATCTGAAATGAAGTAGATTCCTCCCTCGCCTCGCTTCGAATGATCCTCTTTAATGGAAATATACTGCAAGGAACTGCAGACTCTAGAGTCCAATAATATAATATACCTGTGCGTCTACGTATTTCAGCTGAGATTAAAAAATATAGTATGTTTGTAACATAAAGAAGATGTTTTTTCTTAATCCAGTATTCGCCCAATTACCTTCGGTGATATTCTTTCTGGTTATAACATTTATCATTAGTAAGAAGCGGGTTTATATGCACTAAGAAAACGGAAAAATATGCATGGACGTATGTACTTAAAACAGAGATATATGCACTAAACAAAACCCGGAAAAATGTGCATGCTTGTATGTACTTAAAAACCGGGATGTATGCACTAAAAACTCGGAAAAATACGCATGCAGGTATGTAATTAAAAAGCGGGATATATGCACTAAAAAAACTGAAAAATTAAGCATGCATGTATGTACTTAAAACCGGGACATGTGCACTAAACAAAACCCGGAAAAATGTGCATGCACGTATTTACTTAAAAACCGCGATATATGCACTGGAACACCTGGAAAAATACGCATGAACGTATGTATTTAAAAATCGGGATATATGCATTGAAAATCAGGAAAAAATGCATGCACGTATGTACTTAAAAATCGGGATATATGCACTAAAATCGCGGAAAAACATGCATGTACGTATGTACTTAAAAATCGGGATATATGCATTAAAAATCCGGAAAAATATGCATGCACGCATGTACTTAAAAATCGGGATATATGCGTTAAAATCCGGAAAAATATGCATGCACCTATGTACTTAAAAATAGGGATATATGCACTAAAAACTGGAAAAATAAGCATGCACGTATGTACTTAAAACCGGGATATATGCACTAAACAAAACCCGGAAAAATATGCATTGCACGTATGTACTTAAAAATCGGGATAGGCCTATATGCACTAAAAACTCGGAAAAATATGCATGCACGTAACTACTTAAAAAGCGGGATATATGCACTAAAAACTCGGAAAAATATGCATGCACGTAACTACTTAAAAAGCGGGATATATGCACTAAAAACTCGGAAAAATATGCATGCACGTAACTACTTAAAAAGCGGGATATATGAACTAAAAACTCGGAAAAATATGCATGCACGTAACTACTTAAAAAGCGGGATATATGCACTAAAAACTCGGAAAAATATGCATGCACGTATATACTTAAAAAGCGGGATACATGCACTAAAAACTCGGAAAAATATGCATGCACGTAACTACTTAAAAAGCGGGATATATGCACTAAAAACTCGGAAAAATATGCATGCACGTAACTACTTAAAAAGCGGGATATATGCACTAAAAACTCGGAAAAATATGCATGCACGTAACTACTTAAAAAGCGGGATATATGCACTAAAAACTCGGAAAAATATGCATGCACGTAACTACTTAAAAACCGGGATATATGCACTAAAAACTCGGAAAAATATGCATGCACGTTTATACTTAAAAACCGGGATATATGCACTAAACAAAACCCGAAAAAATATAAATGCACGTATGTACTTAAAAACAGGGATATATGTACTGAAAACCCCGGAAAAATATGCATGCACGTATGTACTAAAAAACCGGGATATATGCACTAAACAAAACCCGGAAAAATATGCATGCACGTATGTACTTAAAAAGCGGGATATATACATTTTCTATATTGAATAATAAAAATAAATACTTATTTAATTCAAGTTTGTTTGGAATTAAGTTTAAATTGAGAAGATCTATTTCTGTAGTCAGTTTGAAAGTTTTCTACACCAATCAGATGCAAGCGTTTCTGTAGAAGTAACATATTATACAAGTATAAGCAGAAGCCATTGAATCGGAAACCTTAAGAGATACGAGGACTTCGAGCTGAACTTCCGGTTCAGCCACGCGCCACTCATGATTACGTAAGGTTGTCTCTGTGAGCTGAAATAGATTTGAGTAGGAAGACACCTGCCGCCGCCCTTCGCATTTAATATTTCATATTATGGGGCGGAAATCGGAATTCTATAAACAGCCTTTCCGGGCACGTTTGGATGGAGGTAGGGTAGCAGATCGATGATTGCCAAATATTATGAACGCAGGAAATGCCAATCTTGGGTTTGATTTTCGGTTCGATAAACAGATTTAATGCGGCCAGACACGCAGAAAATGCTCTTTTAACTTGTATCATTCTCCAGTTGCTGCCGGATTACTAAATAATTTAGCCATCAGTTAGGTTTCGGGGCGGAACTCGTGCTTTAAGGCTCTGTTCGGGCGTGATTGTAATCACGCTGCGACTGATTATGTCATTGGATGTTTTCAGAGGTTTCCACAACTGTAAGTAAAATTTAATATAATCCCATTTCAATCCCCGGACTCCCAAAGCAATCGCTGTGATCAATTTTACCGAGGCAAGGCAACAGCAAAATTGAGATTGACTGAATGACTCCCGCGCTCCTACGAAGAGGAAGGGGATTCAAGTCGGCCGCAGTGCTGGGAGCTCGTTATCGACGGTAGCTATCGCCGGCCGCCGTGCAACGGGCGACTCGACAGTGAAAGGCACTGTATAATAAGCCGGTACCAGAATTTTTAAGATTGTATAGAAAGTAGTGCTGTTGATCGATCAAAATATTTAATCGATTAACTATATGTATTTAATCGATTAATCGATAGATTAATCGAGTTTTGATCGAGTTGAAAAAATGTTTTAATATACTGTAATACACAATTATTGTTAAATTTAACTTGTGTTCGGTGATAAGCATAAGTATTAAATGTTGAATATCGGTATATATTGTATCGTTATATTACAAAACAATTATTTTAAAATAACAAAAAAATATGAAGACTCATCTAGTTAGTACTGCTTCATCCATGACTTTAAACATGTGAGTGCATTCACATGCTCCGAATTAAGTGCCGCTCTACGTTTAGTAACAATGTTTCCTGCATCATTAAACAGGAAAAAACTTTTTTTTTGTCTAGCACTTCTCCACGATCGTTCAATTTAAATCCAAACGTTTCACCGAGTTTACCTCTCAAATTCTCATATGACATAATGGAGTTTACACTTTTCACAAATCTTACAAAACTGATTTTTGTTTGTTTATCAAACTAAACACACAACCTTCATATACAAACTCAGTATAGAAACTGCAACTTCTACAATAGTACAGCGGTCGAAACAGAAGACTGGCTCCTATTGTAATCGAATTACCAGATTTTAGAAAGAGAAGAAGATAGTTACACTCTCACTTGCACACAGTGTAGACATGACTATTTTATAAGGGATGAGGGGGACGAATCCCAGAAAAGTATGTATATCATATGCTATGAAGATGAGCTGACAACGAGGTGAAAGTTTTGTTGGAAAACCATAAAACTTATTAAGGGTTTCGCATTGTGTTTCAACTTTCAATAGAGGTAGACTAGGTCACTCTCCTCATATCTCCATTTGTTTCTGAAGTGTTAGTACAAAGATTTTCCCTACGTTACCTGGTTTACAGTTAGAAAATAACAGTACTGTTGTGTTTTTAAGTAAGTAATTTCCGAGAGAGAAATATTGTCGAAATTTATAGTATGAGTTTGTATTAACAAAATAATAATCAATATCAACTACAACCGATTAATTTTAGCAGACTCGATTATTCGATTAAATATTTTTGATCGATTAATCTTACAACAGAAATTTATCGATTAATCGATTAAATCCCACAACACTAATAGGAAGTGAGGAAAATAGGTATGACTTAAAGTTATCTGTTCTTAAAAAAAAAAAAAAAAACCTTATATAGCCTATTGTATGTAGGGGAGAGTCGGGTAGTATCGGACATCGGGTAGTATCGGACAGTGCGTTTCTTTCATGTACCACCATATGGTAGTACCTGAATGACATGGTTACGTTTCTCTATGCGACATCACAGAAACGTAACCATGTCAATCAGGTACTATCATCGTGTGGTAAATGAAAGAAACTCACTGTCCGATATTACCCGCTGTCCGATACTACCCGACTCTCCCCTATATTTGTGCGAGATCGTGCGTATTTGCTTGCTTTCCGCACAAAACAAGTACGCGGTAAGTGTGAAATACCACATTCAGTATTCCCAACGTAACACACATAACAATTTCCCTTTTCTTACCGCTTAAGCGCCATATTCATTTTACTGCTTTAGGCTTTTAACATATTATTTTTAGAGACGTTTAACATAGTAATAATTATAAATTGGAAACTTACCACTGCAATTTCACCTAAATTGCATTGTTAATTATTGTTTTTAAATATTTGCAAAAATTAAGTAAACTCTACAACACCACAAAAGTTACTGCATTTGTAATGCAAGTAACATTAAGGAAGCCGTGAAAAAATCAACAAGATTCCAGATGCCGATGTTATTACTGCAATATGTTATATGAATGATATTGTTAAAATATTAAAATGAAAAATAAATCATTACATAACCTTACCGTTTGTTTTAAGATCGCATTTATAGACTGGGGGGAAAAAAAAGACAGACGTATATCACGGCCTGCTGGAATATAGTAAACACAGCAAACATTTTATAGCAACAATTTGAAGATAGATATTTTAGTTTTTAAAAGTTGCCGTCATTGAACAGAAACCAAGATGGAGATTTCATTGCAACTAATTAGAAATTCGTCTTTCAGGTATGTAATAAACGATATTCGCACAAAATAATGCACGATACACGAGCGGTATGTTTGTTTTCATGTTCTCGGAAATTAAAAAAGTTCACCTACGTTTCGCTTTTTCAATCTTTTCCTCGACCATGAAAACGTCAACATACCGCTTTTGTAACGCATATTACTATTTTGTTCAAAAGAATCAAAGAATTAATCGTTATTGAAATAAGAGAAGTTTCTTACCTGTTATGCTTCAGAATACCTCAATTTATTGCTACGTGAGCTCGCTACATCCAAGCTTACGTCGTCATTGAATGAACAGCTATTGTGAGACATTCTGAAGCGGTTTCACAATTACGTTACCCGTTTCGGAAGTTATTTCCTCTGAAGATCAGCGAGTATTGTGCTAACTGGAACTAAAAGCACTTGTGCATTAAGGAGCTCGGCACTCGCTTGGAAAACTCCGACAAAAGGGGAATTAAGAGAGTTCGCGGCAGGTAGCAACTCGTGTTCTTGCTGTGGCACGAATCCGCACACAATTCGGAGACAAAGAGAGAGCCCGACAGTCTGATTCTATTGAAGACAATCTTGTCACCGCCTCAAAGCGGTTCTGTACAACATAATGTTTAATGTATTTTACATAGTCACTAGTAAAACTTCCGGTTATCGCAGATGAAGTTTTAACTTACAAGGAGAGGACACGCTCTGTATATCACCGAATGGAATACGATTGTGTGAGATGAAAGTACAAGACGTACTGTTTAAAGTCATACCTGGTATGGGTAGGCAATGACCCCTCGTTTTGAAAATATTGGCTATTGTTTGTGACATACTTCCGTTAGGTGCCTAATAGGGAAGCATTAGCCTGTGTAACAGCTTAGCCCATATGGTTGGATGCTGAGTTGTTAACAAGGCAACCTGAGTTCGAATCTTAACAGGTCTTATTTTTTTTTCTTTTAATAATGATTAATATTTTGATCACAATAATCTATTTACATACCTATATCATATTTCTCAATGTATTGAACGCTTCATCATGATTTAAACAAATTATAATTAGCTAACATTGTATTGTAAAGGATAGACAATGAAATATTGCTCATATAAGCAGGTAAGATGTGTCACTGGTGTCTGTTCTGTTTCTGTAGCAGCTATTCCACTTCATTGTGTCCCGATTCATTATAATAAATGTCATAAAAACACACAAAACATACATATTTCCTGCACCATGCACAGCAAATGAGAGAAGGTTGTCCACAGTCACACACATTTTTCCGCACTTCTGCTGCGAAACAGATATCATTCACATTCACAAACACTTCTCATTCGCTTATTAATTTTCATGCATACCACTCACATTTCAACATTGCTTTGTAGTAGTAGTAGTAGTAGTAGTAGTAGTATTAGTAGTAGTATTTATTTATTTAACCTGGTAGAGATAAGGCCGTCAGGCCTTCTCTGCCCCTCTACCAGGAGATTCCAACTACAATATCAACAATAAAATTACAATTAGTATTAGATTTACAATTACAATTACAAATAACATTACAATTAGTATTAAATTTACAATTAGAATAAAATCAAAGTACGAAAAGATTACCTGAATAATTAAAGCTAGATAATTTATCATAGAGAAACAACGAATATTTTATATTTACTGAATTACAAATTAAATCTAGAATAACAAAATTTTATAGTGATGAAATTACTGAATATTGAAATATTTTGTGATAGATTAAAGAAACTATTTACAAGTAATCAATTACTGACCAAGTGCCTAGTAAGTTTTCGTTTGAATTCAATTTTATTTCGACAGTCCCTGATGCTAGCAGGTAGCGAATTCCAGAGTCTTGGCAGGGCTATTGTGAAAGAAGATGAGTATGAGGAGGTGCGATGGGATGTATATAGGAGCTGACAACTGAAAGTGAATAAAAAAAAAAAAATAATAATAATAATAATAATAATAATAATAATAATAATAATAATAATAATAATATCAAGCTTTAAAAATGAGAAGACATTAGGATTCGAACTCAAGTTGCCTGGATGACAACTCAGCATCCAACCATATGAGCTACACAGTCTAATGTTTTCCTATTAGACACCTAATGGAAGTATGTCACAAACAATAGCCAATAGTTTCAAAACGAGGGGTCATTGGCCACCCATACCAGGTATGACTTTAAACAGTACGTCTTGTACTTTCATGTCACAAAATCGTATTTAATTCTGTGATATACAGAGAGTGTCCTCTCCTTGTTAGTCTTGGGTTCTAGTCCTGTATATGATAAGCATATCTGCTCGTTTTTGAGATGTCTTCTGTTATCCTACGTAAAGGAACGGCGTTATTTCGAAACTACGTACTGTTACCCAAATAAAGATTGATAGTTGGAATATTAAGGGAGAGATGGTGAAATTTCTAATTTCTTTCTTATTTGTTTAATACGAGTACTTCAAATTTTTTGGTACGTCATAGTTAAGTAAGTGAAACCTTAAACCCACAGCCAAAAGTGTTTGAAAATCAAAGGGGTAGGGGAGGTGTTCAAATTTAACAAGAAAAACCTAGCATAGATGTTTACTAAAAATTGATATAACTCAGTCAGTTTTGAAGATATTCACAAAATTCTTTGACCATTTTACTCAAAAAATAAAAAGTGTACAAATTGTTTAGATTAGATTTTTAATATTTCTCCTCGGTACAATAATACAAGCTTATGAACATCATTAATTATTATTTTGTATATACATCTTGATTACACAACTTTTAACACTGTATCACTTCGGAATATGTATGGTAAGACTTTCCTGTGTTAAATTTTTACGTACCTCGTTCACATGTTTCGACCTATTTATGGGTCATCCTCAGAACTGGTCGTTGTTGGTCTTGGCGCCACTTGTTCTGTTTCCTGTGAGGGTGTGTTCCTGTGGTATAGTGTAGAGTCAGTAGTCAGTGTGGTCAGTGATTTGCATATTGGAAATTATTTTCATATATGGATACACAAAATATAAAAATTGTAGTCGACCTCGTTGGCGAGTTGGTATAGCGCTGCCCTTCTATGCCCAAGGTTGCGGGTTCAATCCCGAGCCAGGTCGATGGCATTTAAGTGTGCTTAAATGCGACAGGCTCATGTCAGTAGATTTACCGGCATGTAAAAGAACTCCTGCGGGACAAAATTCCGGCACATCCGGCGACGCTGATATGACCTCTGCAGTTGTGAGCGTCGTTAAATAAAACATAACATTTTTTTTTTTTTTCAAAATTGTAATCTAGACAAAAGTTGACTTGTAGTCTGCTAAAGATGTGTTCAGAATTTCATGAACTTTCCATCAGTGATTCCTGACTTATATCCATTTTTGTAAGTACTGCGTGAGGAAATCAAACTTGAAGAATTCAACAGACAACAAAATCCCAGCGCGCAGACCATTTAAAAATGACTACTAATGACCTCCAATCGTGCAAGATGGCCAATGAAATAATATATACTCGTATTGTGTTCTACACATATTAAAGAACAGTTTTAGGCAATATATTTTTTAAATCAACTTGCGGGAAATCAACAGTGTGTCAGTAATAATAATAAGTTTATTTTCCCTGGCAAAGTTAAGGCCATCAGGCCTTCTCTTCCACACAACCAGGATCAAAGCACATACAGAAAAATACATACCTGTATAAAACTATTAACTTAATGGGGGTAATGAGATTAGATAGAATTGTAAATAAAACAATTAGATAAGAACTAGGGGTATTTGGTATAATTGAATTAGTAGACATCTACTGTACAGACATAATAAAATGTTTCAAGTTCAATCTATAAGATTTATCTGTTTTGCAAATGTTTATTTGCTATAACATTGTATATAGAATATTAATGTTTTCGCCTTTTCGACATCATCAGATATTGTTAAAAAACACGTAATCTAAGCATTGAACAAATTAAAAATGTACATTGTAATATGCATGACAAATAGATTTCATGAGTTTTATGTAGTATGTCTTATAAGTAAAAAGGTTTATGTAGGAAAAGATTTCCAGGAAATATAAATTTGGAAAGTCGATATGATTGCAGTTGCATATAATGCATGTTACAAAAAACATATGAAATGATTAAAATGACAAGCGTGTTATATATGATATCTTGCATTAAATTATTAACAAAATACGAATATCAGCAATAATTAAATATTGATGGAAAAGACTTAATTGTTGAATTTGTAATTAATTACCGGGGAATTATGAGTAGAATGGTGATGTGATACCAATACTTACTTACTTACTTACAAATGGCTTTTAAGAAACCCGAAGGTTCATTGCCGCCCTCACATAAGCCCGCCAGCGGTCCCTATCCTGTGCAAGATTAATCCAGTCTCTATCATCATATCCCACCTCCCTCAAATCCATTTTAATATCATCCTCCCATCTACGTCTCGGCCTCCCTAAAGGTCTTTTTCCCTCCGGTCTCCCAACTAACACTCTATATGCATTTCTGGATTCGCCCATACGTGCTACATGCCCTGCCCATCTCAAACGTCTGGATTTAATGTTCCTAATTATGTCAGGTGAAGAATACAATGCGTGCAGTTCTGTGTTGTGTAACTTTCTCCATTCTCCTGTAACTTCATCCCGCTTAGCCCCAAATATTTTCCTTAGCACCTTATTCTCAAACACCCTGAACCTATATTCCTCTCTCAGAGTGAGAGTCCAAGTTTCACAACCATACAGAAGAACTGGTAATATAACTGTTTTATAAATTCTAACTTTCAGATTTTTGGACAGCAGACTGGATGATAAGAGTTTCTCAACCGAATAATAACACGCATTTCGCATATTTATTCTGCGTTTAATTTCCTCCCGAGTGTCATTTATATTTGTTACTGTTGCTCCAAGATATTTGAATTTTTCCACCTCTTCGAAGGATAAATCTCCAATTTTTATATTTCCATTTTGTACAATATTCTGGTCACGAGACATAATGATATACTTTGTCTTTTCGGGATTTACTTCCAAACCGATCGCTCTACTTGCTTCAAGTAAAATTTCCGTGTTTTCCCTAATCGTTTGTGTATTTTCTCCTAACATATTCACGTCATCCACATAGACAAGAAGCTGATGTAACCCGTTCAATTCCAAACCCTGCCTGTTATCCTGAACCTTCCTAATGGCATACTCTAGAACGAAGTTAAAAAGTAAAGGTGATAGTGATGTGATACCAATACATTATTTAAAGGACAATTTATAATCTGATAAATTTGATGTTTGTTATTATTTGAATGCAGTACTTTTATACGCAATCAATAAATTCAAGATTTGATGAATGAAGAACAGCCAAATGTATTGCTAAACAACTACTAAGGATTAATTGTAACAGCATGGCAATATACGACACGTAAGATTTTATCAAAATTTCTCATTATTTATTATTAATTTTATTAATTACTTATTATCGATTTTATAAATTGTCCTTTAAATAATGTATTGGTATCACATCACCATTCTACTCATAATTCCCCGGTAATTAATTACAAATTCAAGATATAATATAACACGCTTGTCATTTTAATCATTTCATATGTTTTTTGTAACATGAGTTATATGTATCTGCAATGATATCGCCTTTCCAAATTTATATTTCCTGGAAATCTTTTCCCACATAAACCTTTTTACTTATAAGACATACTACATAAAACTCATGAAATCTATTTGTCATACATATTACAATACACATTTTTAATTTCTTCAATGATTAGATTAGATTGAAACATTTTATTATATTAAATTAGATTTATCTGAAGACAAAATGAATTGTAAAATACTGTACAGACGAAAATGGCTAGACCACGTACATCGAATGCTAGCTGAGAGATTACCGAAAAGAGCATTAAATTATAAACCGAAAGGACACAGAAACAGGTCGGCCTAACAAAAGATGAAGAGACCAATTTGGAGTCGCAACGGATTGATGTTCAATGCCTGAAGAAGAAGAAGAAGAAGAAGAAGAAGAAGAAGAAGAAGCACTGCAACAGAAGAGGATCGTAATACGAGTAGGCAGCGAGAGTGATGCAGGAAAGGCAGAAGCGAAGAAGAAACCAAAGATGAGAGACAGTGTTATGTAATATTCATGGAAGGCAATTAAACATTATTTCACATGCCGAGTTCACAAAGAAACTATAATGAACTACAGTTCAGGACTCGCTGCAAAGGGAGATCTGTGGCGAGAAAGCCCGGAAATTTGCAAACTTGCCTCAAGTTATTACAGACTTCTAGGAAATGCTCAAGTTAGCAGAGCAGGATGGGATAATCTGAAGGAATTCCAGCACAGATAAGACGAATCTCGGAACAAATTACTCGAAACTTCTGGTTTTGTGTTGTTTCCGTTCTCAGGTACAATTGAATTTTCAACCTTATTTTAGCGATAGTAATAAAAAGCGTTGAGTTTACATTATAATTTGTGGTGGTATTATACTGTATATTCACAATCTTGTGATTTTATTTTCATTTTTCTGTTACTGTAAGAAGTTAATATTGCTATTTTTTCAACAGTATATACAGGGTGATTCACGAGGAGTTACCGCCACTTACGCAGCATATTTCTGAAGTCATTTTGAGCAAAAAAGTCATACAAACATGAGTCCTATTCTCAATATTTTCAGAGTTACACTAATTTGAAGTTGTTTCTAAAATACTCTTTTTCTTTAGTTTTAAGGTTAAAATAATATTACAATTACAGGATGAACTATTCAGAAGTATCATTTCTTTAATTGGCTAGTATTTTGAAAGTAAAAGTTTGTTGCTAATTCCATAGTAACAATTTGAACAATACGGTATATAAAACTAAATACAAATATTTACAGACGGAATCTATACTAATAATAAATCTGTAGCCGAAATTTTTCTGGTAATTTTTGATTTTCCAAAAATAATTGGTCCTAACATATATAATTAACCACCCTGAAACCGAAAATCGCTTTTTTGAAATTTTTGTTTGTATATATGTCTGTCTGTCTGTCTGTCTGGATGTTTGTTACCTTTTCACGCGGTAATGGCTGAACCGATTTATATGAAAATTGGAATAAATTAAGTTCGCTGTGACTTAGATTTTAGGCTATATGACATTCAAAATACTTTATTTAAAAGGGGGGTTATAAGGGGGCCTGAATTAAATAAATCGAAATATCTCGCTTATTATTTATTTTTGTGAAATAAGTTACATAACAAAAGTTTCTTTAAAAATGATTTCCGATAAGGTTTATTCTTTGCAAAATTTTGGTAGGACTGATATTTAATGAGATAAATGAGTTTCAAAATTACAATAACAATGCCATCTAAGGCGTTGTAATGAAATGAAAACAAATGACTACGTCTATAAGGGCCTTGGACAACAACAATCGAAAACTATGAAACATAACCTACAGAGAATGTTTCTGTGTTTGTATGAAGTAATATCGAAAGCTAAATTAACCGATTTGTATAATTAATTATTATTTCACCATTGGAACGTGTAGTTTCTCTAGATGGACATAATGCTATAATGTTATTACAGTAACTTTTGAGTGCTCTCTGGACCAAAATGACCGCGTTTTAATTATTTAAATACAATTTAAATTAAGTAACATATTAAACGATTTATCCTTCTATCAAACACGAATGTTCCCTGGATCAAACGTCCCATTTTAATTATGTAATTACTTTATATTTATTTCTAACAGGTGCAGCGGAGCGCACGGGTACGGCTAGTATTTAATAAATTTTACAAGAGAAAGAGTTCGTCCAAAGGGCTGGACTCGGGAAGAGTATCCAAAACGCTCATTGCATTTCCGCGTTGAATTGCAATACTTAAGCGTTGACGCAAATAAGTAGTGCAACGACGATCACCAGTAATGGAGATCAAAATTTGGCCGATTTGAGATACCAAAATTTTAGCGTCATGTCTGCAAGGACCGAAGGTCTCCACAGCAAAGGCGACAAAGATATAATTGTCTAAAAGATGAGCATATTTATTGACCTTCTTCACGGTTAATTCAGCAGCAGATGCTGCGCGTCTGGAGGTATTCGGCAACTGAGATGGAGCTAGAGTGTCAACGCAAGTGGAGTCCCGAATTAAAGGTTTTCCTCTAGACCATGGAATTAAGGTGAGACCATCGGGTCGTTTACCATCCGCGCGACTAATACCTGGTGGTTCCAAAAGAGACGGGATGCCACAAGAAGTCAGAGTTGCTTCATACAGAATTTTTCTTTTCATTTTGTAACTACAGAATTACATTTTTCTTAGCACTTACCATGACACTTGTTACAAATCCTGCCACTCTTGTAAACTCTTTAAGACTGTACATTAGGATGCAAAATTGAACTGTAAAGAATGAAGCTACTAGAAGTCGTGTGATTTGTAACAATTGTAGTGATGAGTGCGTAAGAATAATGTAATTTTGTAGTTAAAAATTGATAAAAATTTATGTACGAAGCAACTAAGGAATTGACAACACATTTTAGCTTCAGAATATTAGCCAATTAAAGAATTATACTTCTGAATAGTTCATTCTGTATTTGTAATATTATTTTACCTTTAAAACTAAAGAAAAAAAGTTTTTACAGACAATTTAAAATTAGAGTAGCTCTAAAAATATTGAGAATAGGACCCATGTTTATATGACATTTTTTGTTTAGAACGTATTCGGAAATAAGCTCCGTAAGTAGCTGTAATTCCTCGTGAATTACCCTGTATAATGAAAGGTATTCAATGATAGTCCTTTTAAAAAACGAATCTTTAGCATTGTATGAATGGAAAAGTTCTCTACCGTTTTCTTCCTTTGTGCTTAGATTTCCCAGAAATAATTACTTTGCTTAATAATTTTTTCATCCTGGGAAGCAAGTCGTAGTATACGACGCCTTTTTTATCCCACCAGACACATATCATCTTGTGTGATTGGACACTAACAACAGAACCATTTTCTTGCAGTGCTTTCTCCGGTGGCATTCTCCCCGTTCACGGCACAAATGTTTGGGGTCGCCTCCGCTGTCTTTGCTCCTCAATTAAAGTCAAACAGAAAAATATGTTAGCTCACCGCTGTGGAGTAACGGTACACTGTTGGAAGGAGTAGACTTTAAAGATGAACAGGACTTTTTATTATGTTTTTTGAGGCTCAATTAAAATCTTATGGAGGTCAATATACAATGATGCGACAATTGTGGTTTTTGAAGACAATTTATTAATAATTCAAAATTTAGAAAATGAATGTTGTTAAATTTATAATAATTAAAAATATATCAAATAATCAAAATTAAAAATGATGCTCTATGTGACCGCCATTTGCCCGTACAACCATTTGTAGGCGTCTTCTCCATTGTCCAATAGCACTAGATATCTGTCTTTGATCAAGCCGGTCCCAACATTCAAGAAGACGTTGTCTTAAATGTTCAAAATTACGAATTCTTGTTTTGTAGTAAACTGCTTTTTGTAGTTGACAAAATAGTCCATAATATTAAGATCTCGTTGGAAACTCCAGCGGAAACCATAAGAGAATCTGAGAAATGCGATCTTTCACGCAATAATCTCTCAGGAGGGATATCATGTCCGTATCTTGCTAATCAATCGTTGTACGCTTGAAACAGACCATTCTCGCTGAGCGCAGTTCCTTACAATTTGATGGGCAGACAAATTGTCATATTGGTGCAAATATTTAATGAAAATCTTGTTTTCTTTCGTTAAGCGATTCATTGACACTATCAATCATAATTTACTTTTGGACAAACTACATACTATTGGAGTTAGAGGTATAGTTTTAAAATTATTCCAATCATATTTTAGTAACAGAAGGCAAATGACCAAAATTGAAGATCAATTTAGTGAATACAAATATATTGATTAAGGTGTACCGCAAGGAACAATTTTGGGACCTATTTTATTTCTAATATATGTTAATGATCTGCTAAATATAAATTTAGAAAAATTGAATGGATCTATATATTCATATGCGGATGATACAGTAGTTATTTTCAGTGGTTTTTCTTGGCAGGAAGCATATAGAAATGCTAATATAGGTGCTAACATTGTTAAAAAATGGCTTAATTCCAACTTCCTTTCTTTAAATATATCTAAATCAACTTTAGTTCCTTTTTCGTTAACAGCTGCCAGTGTTCAAAATTTAAAATTTAGCGATAAATATAGACTAATAATACACAGTGAAAATTGTTTAGATCCCAAAAGTTGTAAATGTCCACCTTTGAAAGAAGCCACGTATGTCAAATATCTGGGTATCATTATTGATCAGAATTTAAAATGGCCTCATCACATTACTTATCTTTGTAAGAGGCTTCGTAAAACAATTTATAAATTCGTTAATCTTCGATGCTACTTACCTATTAGAGTTCTACGAAATGTTTATTTGGCCATTATTCAGTCTATCATTCAATATGGTATAATTGTTTGGGGTGGAAGTACAAAAATTAATCTTAGTCCGTTAAATTTACTACAAAAACGAATAATTAAAATTTGTTTGAAGAAACGTTTCGATTATCCAACTAAATTAATTTATTCTGAATTTAATGTATTTAATATTGAACAAATTTATAAGTATACGCTGTTAAAATTTTATCATAAAAATCGTAATAAGTTTGTATTACAGACACACAATTATGACGCAAGACGAAATATTAATTCAACATTAGTAGAACCTAAATGTGTCACATCTGCTGGTCTAAAGCATAGCATAAATTTTGGCCCTCGGTTGTACAATGCTTTAACTAAATTACACCCAGAACTTCTAACATGTAACCCACTAACATATAACAAGAAAATTAGAAACGTGTTATTATCTTCAATTTGATTAAATAAATTTATAGCCTATGTGTATGAATTAATCAACCTATATTATATTTGTATTCTATAATTTTGAAATATATATTAGTCCTACTTTTCACGTGCGATATTATTCTTCTCTAGTGTTAATATTATATTATATAATTCCATTGCCGCTGTAATTATATTTTAGTTCCTATTTTATTTTACTTATTTATTTATATTTATATTATTATTATTATTATTATTATTATTATTATTATTATTATTATTTTATTTTAATATTATATCTGAACTGCGACCGAGCACGAGCGCTGCTCATTCGGTCTCAAATTTTGTTAATACTACTGTATCTTCGTTTTTATATTGCTTGTGTTATTTTATTTCTATTTCTCTTGTTTGTTTTGTAATTATATTCTTTATTCTGTATATTTAAATTTAAATAAAATAAAATAAATAAAATTATTCACAGAATGTGAACTCAAAACGGAAGTAAAAAAATTATGATAGCACAACAAACGGCTTGGTCTGCTGAACTCGTAAGACCATAATGCTTAGTTCGGCATAAACTATTGATTTTGCAATGCCTTACAAAACATAAAAAATAATGTTTAACAAATGGTAAAAAATTTAATATTACAGCACTTTCCCGGTCTATAAGGACTGTGAAGTTTGCCTGTGAAATAAACTTTCAATTGAAATCATTAACTACTGGAATATAACAATTTAGATTTTGCGCCGTTATTTTGGCCCACTGTGTATATTCTTTGAGGACCTGCGAAGTCGTGTACAAAATTTTAACAATAGTCAGTATATAATATAATATAATATAATATAATATAATGTAATATAATATAATATAATATAATATAATATAATATAATATAATATAATATAATATAATATAATATAATATAATATAATATAATATAATATAATATAATATAATATAATATAATATAATATATAATATAAATATAATCCCAAATTTATTTTTTTACACGTCAGTAGACAATTTTTATACTGATGTGAAGCAGTGGAAAACAATTTGATTTATTTTAAAATTTCCAGTAGATGGCACCAATAATAATCTTGTTACGAAAACTTTTAAAATATTTGGTCAGTAGTGTGACAACCATTTTCAAAATTAAAAATATTGCTTTTCCCTTTTAGTGCACTTCCATGAAAGGACTACATTTTTTTTTTTAAATAGAAGGCAGAATGAATATCTTGTTAACTAAAAATTATGTGTGTATCTTACAAAATTAAACTTCTAAACATAACATAGAATATTGTTATGAATTGTCTTAATGTTAGGAGTTGGACCATGTGTTATTTCTTATAATGTAGTGCCAAATATATTGTTAAAGTGAAGAAAATTGAGCTATAGCCTAAAAATCATAATGTCAAGCTTTCATTTGATATATAATACATAGATGAAACTTTTGTTATTATTTTCATTTTTGGATATTTTTTGGACGTTCCTTCATTTCGCTGGCATTATCACCTTCATATCATTCAGACGCTAGATAACCATAGATGTTGATAAAGCGTCGTAAAATAAACCGCCAAAAAGAAAGAAGAACATGTCGAAAGTGATTTTTTCTTCAGTTGACAATCTATCTTCTTTAGCCCTAAAATACCACAAACTTTCTTCAAATCCGCAAAATTCAAGGGTTATTTACAAGTGCAATACTCCAAACAACAAATGACAAACGATAAACAATCTTCTAACAATAATGACTAAAAACGTTATGAAATTATGCATCAATCTAATACTTGCTATGCAGTTAACAGCGGCGAGTAGGGTAATGAAATCCAAGCTATGATGATGATGATGATGATGATGAATTAAATTTATTTTAATTTACCATTGATTCCCTTTCATTTCTTTTAGTATTTTAGTTTCTTCTTGCAAGTTTTACTCCAGTGTAAGAGATATTACTTCTTTGCTGTTTCATTCAGTATTTTTTTAAGATGCTTCAGTGCTACAAGGTCTGGACTTGGCTATAAAG
The DNA here is from genome assembly GCF_040183065.1 of Periplaneta americana. Classification (NCBI taxonomy): domain Eukaryota; kingdom Metazoa; phylum Arthropoda; class Insecta; order Blattodea; family Blattidae; genus Periplaneta; species Periplaneta americana. The sequence continues at coordinate 165,290,812 of NC_091122.1, read as the reverse complement.
CAGGGAGTGTATCATGGCGAAAGTGCTGACCTTTAAAGGGTGACATGTACTTGAGCCTGCCATCTACCTGCACCCAAGGGATCTACATTTTCTGCACATTATTTGAGTACTAGGGCTTGCTCCAGTCGTAAGCTAAGCCAACACGAGACGGCCGGACTTTAGAGAAAAACGGCGATATATGCCTGTAACAAAATCCCTTGTACTGTAAGGTGTACAGTCAACTCTAAATCAACTTTCTTCTCGTATTTCTGTCATATGGTGACAAATGTATGAATGCGGAGGAAATCGAGACTAAAAATTGTAGGTGTATGTTTACGCAACAACCGTAGCTCCTTCAGTTTGTGGATTTATTACCAAACGAACCTCGGTTCGATCCCTAACAGATTATATAGAACTAGTGGCTTGTGCAGCAAATGCTGCAAACTAAGTTCATTAGACGTTCAAATAAAATTTGTTCAGATTTATTTTTAATCAAGAATACCACAGATTTTGAAATCTATTTGGTTCCATAATAATGAAACATACTCCCTCTGAATGTTCTTTTAATGCCAAATACTTTTTCTTGAACATATCCACCTTCAGTTTTTGAGTTTCAACGCGAAAACGCAAGTAACAATGTCACGACGATCAGTGGATTTTTCACGTGGAAGTAAAAAACAGCTGTTTCAGGTCATTGTGGATTTCAGGTGAAAGTTAAAGAAAAGTCAGGTTTGCTATGCTTTGGAACAATAGACATAGCATTTTGGTATAGCTGTTGGATGTAGAGCTTGAAATGTAGAGGGTAAAATCATTTTTCCCTACTAAGAGATCTTGCTGAAATGATCGGGAGACTACAAAATTTTGTATGCCTCTTATTATTTTTTTTTCAGTAAGTAATACTTTTTGGGTCTTTCCTTAGGAACTGTAATTTTTTCGCTCTCTCGAGCCAATACTGAAGACAATGACGGATATAATAAATATCTACACCACACCGGCATTATGTATTTGAAAAGGACCCAACTCCGCTTGATTAATAGCTATAAAATATTTGATTTTTAATAACAATGTTATTATCTTACGTAAGTTTTGCAGTTTTATATTTAATATATAATAGCTGCCACTCAAATTATAGAAATGAAGATCTAATTTAAGATATCTCTACAGCTACTTATATAACCCCAAAACGTTTCACTTTCACATCATCAATATAGCATTAATATGTTTAATTAATTAAAAATAGTCACAACATGGCATTAACTATATTAATATTTCATTTCTAATAGTATTAATGTCATCAAACCACCTCAAGTTTTGTAGATTTTAATGTCCAATACACAGATGTACTCAGAAAATTACACACCGCAGAATCAGACCTGTAAATTATTTTTAGTAAGGCTTGAAGTTTTTAATAACCAATTGAATTTGAACTCTAATTATGTCAGCAATCCTGCAGGTCATGGCCTTCGTGTAATAGCCTATTGTTTATTGTAGTGTGTGTTTTGTTTTATTCTGAAATGCAATTAAGCTTAGTTCACAGAACTGACGAAAGATGGGTTTTGGAAAATAGGAAAATTATGTAGGAAAACTAACGCTTCGCTGAAAGTTACTATTTTTTTGAAAATCCTTGGATGCCAAGCTTCAAAAATGACGGGTCATTCATTAAAATCCGTTCAGCCGTTTTCCCGGAATTTTCATTACCAGTTCAAATATATATATTTGTAACGGACACAGTAACAGAACTTCCTATGAGTGCTACATTTCCCCCTGCAGAGATTGCTGCATCATATAGGAATGGGATGGGTGTGGGATAAAGGTGATAATAATAGAAGAAATGTATGGCGTAATGTGAAGATGTGATTAATTGATATCGAGAGGCAAGAGATTGAGCTCCAATGTTCGGAAAAGTCTTCACTACATTTGCAATCAGCTCTCATGCTTAACTGGGGGAGGTGTGACTACATAAATTCTTGTAACAAAGACAGCAGAGCAGATTTAGCGTGGCTAAGATTGGGGGCATGGAAGGGTAATAAAATTGTCAACGAAGAAGGAGAGCGCCTTTGTCCACTGTGCAGAGAAAAGGACTCCTATAGACATATTTTATTACTGTGTGTCGAATTGGAACATGTACGGAGAAAATATCTACCACCCTCGATGCTAAGTCAGAATAGGAGTTCGCTTGCATGTCTTGACCTTATGGGGAATAGAGAATACGAACAAAAGACTGGATTGTTCCTCTTGAAGGCGAGACAGATTAGAATTTCAGCTGTTGAAGTTTGTAATACGAACTGATGAAGGGATAATGGTATCTACTCAATTATACACTTTTATGTCTGTTTTAGGTTAGGATATATTATATAATGTGTTTAGTTGTGCCATTTTCATTTTGTGTGTTCTTTTACAGAGTGGTTGGATATAATCATAGGTGAGGGGAGTGAGACCTACAAAGTAGGACTTGTTTTAGGTACAAAGCACGTACGGTCAGAAGACCCGTGCATTGGATTTTGGAGAAAATTATGATAATATAACATCTGTACATTTCCCCACCTATTCTCTTTTGCTATTAGTCTACTGTCGTCAGCCTATCACGTAGGCGACCCATGTTCGAATTCCGGTCAGCTCAGGAATTTTTCATTGTAAAATCCATAGTGATACTTGTGGCGGATAAGGTCGCAATTGGGGTTTTCTCGGGGTTCTCTCATTTCCTCATATTAGACATTACATTATTCCATCAACATTTCTCCATTATGTCATCATTCCATAGCATTCCCCGAACGTCGGTTGAGGACGCACGCAAGGAGCTGGCCTAGAGACGAATGGGGTTGTCTGTTCAAAACTTGGATACGCAGTGAACCTTAGTGTAGTCAGCCAGCGTGGGTTTAGGTATGCGCTTAGGATAAAGGGTTGGCGCAATACGGCTTGAAAGTCGCAGTGCAGGGTCGTAGTGTCCTCCTTCCGAAATGTAATATTTTATGGGTTAACAAGTGTGATTCGATTCACTTGCCCCTTATTATTACCCTGAATTTTATATCATGCTCACGAAATTGCTATACCTGCTTTTAGGAGATTTCAACGCAAGGATAGGTGTGAAATTTTTATACCTCCAGGGCAAAGGTCTTCATCGACCGGAATTTAGTCGGGTAGAGCTATGACCCGGCAGAGTCCAGGACCCTACTAAGCCGGGTCCGTACCCGATTGGGTACGGTCTGCTTGAACTCCTCCGAATTCTATCCGATTCAAGCAGTGCTGGGTTCTACGAGCAGTGACAATGCGTGAGTGCTGAAAAATTATTTCACATTCCTGCTCATTGTATTAATTTAATAATACTATGCAACACGATTTTTACTTCCTTGAAACTATTTTATATTTTCTCCCTGAACAATAAATTTTTAGACCACCTCTGTGGTGTAGGGATCAGCATGCTGGTCTCTTACGCAGGGGGCCCGGGATCGATTCCCGGTCGGGTTGAATTTCCTGGTTGAGGTTTTTCAGGGGTTTTCCTCAACCGTAAGGCAAATGCCAGGAAATTCGGGCCACAACATCCCTGAATATCACTGACCTCATTCATCACCGAAATTATATTCATAGCGGATAAGTAATGCATAAACAGACGCCATCTAGTTCACAACAATAGAACCAGTCTCAACAATAGTACACAGGCCTTCGGATTTCACCCCAAAGATTAACACGCGAGTATAAATAACAGCGAAAGAAAAAAATATGTTGAATTGTTTTTTTAAAAATAAGAATCATTAGCAAATTGAATGTTTGGTAATTTAACAGCTACCTTATTATAGAGCCTTGGACCGAAATTGCTACTGTGATTGTAAGCTACAATTGTGGTACATTTAGGTTCCGTCAGGCATATGTTTTCTGATTTTTTAGTTTTATGTTTATATAAATATAAATTAAATTTATTTCGGTTTTTATGAACGAAATTAAAAAAGACATTGTTATAAATTTGATGGATATCAAATACTTTAAATTCTGAATACAACAGTTCTGTGGGATAATCAAGAGCTTTATTACGACATATTTTTATTATTATCCTCTGTAGCAGTGTTACTGGCATGAGGGAGGTACTATAAGCACAACTCCTTCCTATAATATCATATTGTAATATAGCTTGTACTAATGCGAGGTAAATCAGCCGTAAAATGATCTAGTAGTTGATACGGCGTCATTAAATAACCGACTAAAGAAACATGTCACGTACGTTGTACTGTTTAACATACTTTATCATATAATGTAATTCATATAACATAGTAATTTAATAATAATAATAATAATAATAATAATAAAAATAATAATAATAATAATAATAATAATAATTTATTTATTTAATCTGGCAGAGCTAAGGCCAGTAGACCTTCTCTTCCTCCCAGCCAGACTCTAATTCTAATAGAATACAATTGGTTACATACCATAAAACAACATGAAAGTAAATAATGAAAGTTGGATAAGTAATATTAGTGTGACAATAATGAACACTGGTAAGAAATAGTGATAATAATAATAATAATAATAACAATAATAATAATAATAATAATATTCGACAGATATTGGAGAAAAAATGGGAGTATAAGAGTACTGTACACCAGTTATTCATAGATTTCAAAAAGGCGTATGACTCGGTTAAGAGAGAAGTTTTATATAATATTCTCATTGAATTTGGTATTCCCAAGAAACTAAAATTTGTCTTAGTGAAACTTACAGCAGAGTCCGAATAGGCCATTTTCTATCTGATGCTTTTCCAATTCACTGCGGGCTAAAGCAGGGAGATGCACTATTACCTTTACTTTTAACTTCGCTCTAGAATATGCCATTAGGAAAGTTCAGGATAACACAGAGGGTTTGGAATTGAACGGGTTACATCAGCTCCTTGTCTATGCGGATGACGTGAATATGTTAGGAGAAAATCCACAAACGACTAGGGAAAACGCGGAAATTCTACTTGAAGCAAGTAAAGCGATAGGGTTGGAAGTAAATCCCGAAAAGACTAAGTATATGATTATGTCTCGTGATCAGAATATTGTACGAAATGGAACTATAAAAATTGGAGATTTATCCTTCGAAGAGGTGGAAAAATTCAAATATCTTGGAGCAACAGTAACAAATATAAATGACACTCGGGAGGAAATTGAACGCAGAATAAATATGGGAAATGCCTGTTATTATTCGGTTGAGAAGCTTGTGTCATCTAGTCTTCTGTCAAAAAGTCTGAAAGTTAGAATTTATAAAACAGTTATATTACCGGTTGTTCTGTATGGTTGTGAAACTTAGACTCTCACTTTGAGAGAGGAACAGAGATTAAGGGTGTTTGAGAATAAGGGTCTTAGGAAAATATTTGGGGCTAAGAGGGATGAAGTTACAGGAGAATGGAGAAAGTTACACAACGCAGAACTGCACGCATTGTATACTTCACTTGACATAATTAGGAACATAAAATCCAGACGTTTGAGATGGACAGGACATGTAGCACGTATGGGCGAATCCAGAAATGCATATAGAGCGTTAGTTGGGAGGCCGGAGGGAAAAATACCTTTGGGGAGGCCGAGACGTAGATGGGAAGATAATATTAAAATGGATTTGAGGGAGGTAGGATATGATGGTAGAGACTGGATTAATCTTGCTCGGGATAGGGACCAATGGCGGGCTTATGTGAGGGCGGCAATGAACCTACGGGTTCCGTAAAAACCAGTAAGTAAGTAATAATGAGATAATTTAAATATTTATTCTGTGATATGTATATGTATATATATATATATATATAACCATTAAACATTGAGAAACCTGAAAGAGCTATTATTCTTAATAAGAATTGTTAGAAAAATGTTAGAGAAATATTTCGTTAGTCTATTCTCAAATTGGTTTGATGTCTGACAGTCCCTGACATTACTCTGTAGGGAATTCTAAAGTCGAGGAACAGCCACAATGAAAGAAGATGAATATGAAGATGTTCGGTGGGAGGGAATGGATAACTTATGTCGTATCGTAGGAAATATTTTCATGTAAAGTGTATGACTTCGTGTATAATGTGTCGCATCATGTGAAGCATATAACATCGTGTGTTACATGAGACATGTGTCCCTTTACAAATGCACCACACCATGAGACATGTCTCGTATTATTTTAAACGCGTCAACACTACGAGATGTGTGTCGCATTATGAAGGTGTCACACCATGAAAATTGCGCCGCATTATAAACTTGTCTTGTGACGTGCATTACATTGTGCAAGATGCATCGCATGGTGTGATGAATATGACACTGTTTTACGTATATCACATACCGTATATTAAGTATGCCATATCATGAGACGTCTATCAGACGATGTAACTTGTATCGCGTCATGTGATATGTATGGCATTACTTGTTATGTGTCGCATCATGTCATAAATGTCGTATCGTGGGACGTATATGATAGCATGTAATGCTTACCGCGTTATGTGATATCGAAGACATCATGACAGAAGGGCATATCAACAAAATTGCAGTAGAGCCATATAAATATACATAACTAGGTAGTTTATTTTTATTCTTTCTCATGTCCATTGTAATTCTCAAACGATTGTTTCAAACATAAACAGGTTCCATGAAAAATATTTCAGTAATGCAAAATTTGTTGATACGTCCTTCTGACATGATGCCCACGATATAAAAGATGATTCACGAGAATTTACCGCCACTTACGGAGCTTATTTCTGAAGACATTTTGAACAAAAAATGTCATATAAACATGTGTCATAATCTCAATATTTTCAGAGTTACACTAATTTGAAGCTGTTAGTAAAATACCATTATTCTTTAGTTTTAAGGGTAAATATTACAGATAAAGAATGAAGTCGGCTTCGGTAGTGCGGTTGGTATAGCGCTGGCCTTCTGTGCTCGAGGTTGCAGGTTCGATCCTGGCCCAAGTCGATAGCATTTAAGTGTGCTTAAATACGACAGGCTCATGTCACTAGATTTACTGGCATGTAAAAATACTCATGCGAGACAAAATTCCGGCACACCGGCGACGCTGACATAACCTCGGCAATTGCGAGAGTCGTTAAATAAACCGTATTTTTTTTTTCAAAGAATGGACTATTCAGAAGTATCATTTCTTTAATTAACTAGTATTCTGAAGCTAAAAATGTGTTGTGAATTCCATAGTAGCTTCGTACAGATTTTTTTTTTTTTTTCGATTTTTAACTACAAAATTACATTTTCTTATGCATATATCACATATACCTTTCTTTTCGTTAAATTACCTTTCTTCTCGTTTCTAAATTACCTTTCTTCTCGTTTCTAAATTACCTTTCTTCTCGTTTCTCTTATCTATACTCTAACCACGACGTAAATACCAGATCACTTATCTGTGGCACGCTAAGTATACCTCTTTATAGAACATCTTGTTATTCATCATCTTTTACAATATCCACCTCGCGTCAATGGAATTCCTTGTCACAAAGTATTAGGGGCTGCAAGACAACAAACACCTTTAAGAACAGCTTAAAAGATAACCTTATTAGCATTTCACTCCAATCATACTGATTTAAACTATCACTGACTACATTGTTACTTTTTTCTTTAGACATCATCCTCATTGTGCTGTATTTTCAAAATTGTCTCATAATAATCTCTTTCTATTATCTAATATTATTTGAAATATATTAACATTCTATGTATTTTAGTTTAATTCTGCTACACAGTTTATTTCAGTGTTTAATTAATAGTTCATTGTATTTTGTTGTTTATTTCGTAAATAACTCTTGTATACATGTAACTCTCACCTAAATCAAATTGTTGAATTCTTTGTAAGTTCATGCATATGTATATACCCTTTTTGCTGGTTGAGTGGAAGAGAAGGCCTTACGGCCTTAACTCTGCCAGCTAAAATAAATTATTATTATTATTATTATTATTATTATTATTATTATTATTATTAACAATTGTTACAAATCACCCCACTCTTGTAAATTCTTTAAGACTGTACATTAGGATGCAGAATCAAACTGTAAAGAATCAAGTTCCTAAAGTCGTAAGATTTGTAAAATTTTTTGTGGTAAGTGCGTAAGAATTATTTAATTTTTAGTTAAAAATTGAAAAACAAAATCTGTACAAAGCAATTAACAACACATTTTTATACGATGTAAGAGTAATGGAACGGAGAAATATTCTCTCCGGCGCCAGGATTTGAACCCGGGTTTTTAGCTCTACGTGCTGATGCTTTATCCACAAAGCCACACCGGATACCACCCCGGCGTCGGGCAGAATCGTCTCAGATTAAGCTCCAACTCTTGGGTTCCCTCTAGTGGCCGCCCTCTGCACTACGTCATAGATGTCTATGAAAATCTGCATGGAAATTTCATATGTACTTCGGTACATTAAAATAATATAACACATTTTTAGCTTCAGAACACTAGCAAATTAAAGAAATGATACTTCTGCATAGTTCATTTTCTATTTGTAATATTCTTTTACCCTTAAAACTAAAGAAAAAAAGGTATTTCACTAACAACTTCAAATTAGTGTAACTCTGAAAATATTGAGATTAGGACACATGCTTATATAACTTTTTTGCTCAGAATGTCTTCGGAAATAAGCTCCGTAAGTGGCGGTAAATCCTCGTAAATCGTCCTGTATAAAGCGCCATTTGAAGTGTGTTCCACCATGTTTCGAAAATTCATCGTGTGTTTGTCATATGCCATCATATGTTAACAAGTGTACAGAGTGGAAGTTAACAAGTGCGTTGCACCAAAATGAATCATGGGGAGAAGTTTGAAATCTAAATAAGTTTGTACTAACATTCACCGTTTTAGAGGAAATCTTTGTTTCTATGAAACATTTGGCACCATCACGGCTAATGAAATAACTCTAGCAGCACCGTCATCCATCTCTTATACTTTATTTTTTTTTTCATGGAGTGCAGTTTCATAGAAAGGACTTTGCCGACAGACCTTCTACTGCCGCATTCTAATTGGTTGTCATAAATAAATGTCTTCCTTACTGTGACGGAAATCTTGTCTTCTCCTGTTAGTAACCAATCACAACCTTCGTTCAGAAGAATTGACAGGTGCCCGTCAAATCCACGTGGAGACAGAGTTGCCGCATCTTTTCCGAATTTCAAGAATCCCGTCATTTTCACTGCATAATTTCGAAGATCACCAGGATCATGGCAACTGTGCAATGTTGGGACGAGGGGACAGGATGGAATTGTCAGAGGTGTTTGTGTAGGAAGTTATAAATCTGTAAGTGGGTGTTCAAAGGAACCACCGAACTGCACTCCTTGAACTAAAATAAGGTATACCTTACCCTCCTCTTCTGTTGTATTCAGTCGGAGACACGCGACACTGCGCTACGTTGCAAGATTTATTTGAACGATTTTCCAGTTATTCAATTTCAATTCATGGCTAAACGGTTTAATTTGTAAAAAAGGCTCAAGACACTAACTGCTCAGACTATTTTTACCTATCTGCTTGTATAGCAATCAGCTATTTCTCTCGGGCCGTCCACACCTGTGAAGTAACGGCTAGCGCGTCTGGCCGCAAAACCAGGTGGCCCGGGTTCGAATTCCGGTCGGGGCAAGTTACCTTGTTGAAGTTTTTTCCGGAGTTTTCCCCCAACGCATTATGAGCAAATGCTGGGTAACTTTCGGTGCTGGACCACGGACTCATTTCACCGGCATTATCACCTTCACTTCATTCAGACACTAAATAACCTGAGATGTTGATATAGCGTCGTAAAATAACCCACTCTCGGGCCGTTAGCCGCAATAGAGCGCTGCAAACACTGGGAAAAGACTATTTTTTCCTGCTTGACGGTGCTTCATCGAAGAAAAAGTGTAATAATAGTACATTATGCAACGAGCCTATAATGATAGTAATTAAGAAGCGAGTATGGACGTTTATGAAACGAGCGCAAGCGAGTTTCATAATTTTCATACGAGCTTCTTAATTACCATTATAGGCGAGTTTCATACGACTTTTTATGATCGACCATATTTCTAACTTGAAATTATTCAGATGTATACATTTTATTTGTTTCTGACGTGATCGGAAGTGACCTTGTTCTAGGTCGTGAATTGTGAGATGTGCGCAGACGCGAAAGTATTGATTTTTTCCGAGGAACAATAATGTCATTGACCTTGATGTAATCGCGTTAAACTTGATATAACCTTGATTATTGAATTCGACATTGAAAAACGAGATGACAAATTGAATTTACTTGAATATTATTTACAATTAACGATAATTATTATAGTAACAGAACATAACCTTCTGGGACAGTATTGGATTTCCAGCCTCCGTGACTTTTCGCTAATTCTCTTTCGATTGCATATCCGAGAATAATCGATACTTGCGGTTTTATAACGGTAAAAAACTGACTTGTCATTGGCTGAACACCTGTAAGCTGAGTTGTCATTGGCTGAACACCTGTAAGCTGAGTTGTCATTGGCTGAACACCTGTACTTTAATGAGTAGGTGTACTTTAATGACATGCATTAAAGGACTGCTACCAGGGTGTATAATTACTACATTTCGGCATGGTCGAGCATAAAAGTTTTTTGTTATATTTATCATGTAGAATCACCTGTTAATTTTGGTGCGTCGGTCGTCTTTTATTCTGTATATATGGAACTTTGTCAGAGGAATGATGGCTTGAAATAGATTGTTTTAAAAGCCATGTCAAATTGATACCTAATTAACAAAATTTCTTGTTATTCCAGAGGGATCTGTATAGTTAACACAAGATCAAATAGGAATGCTATGTTACTATATTCTTTTGGGTTGAAATTGTTGAAAGCAGTGATTGCATATCATTGCACAAGACTGCGTGAACACGAAGCAATCCTCTGAAGCGTTGGAAAACACATATCGATGCCAATCTGCATCGGGCAAATCGTATTTCAGAGATTCTCTGTGATCTTTCCATATAGAATGGTAGAATGGGTTTCAGCATCACCTTGTTTTTTCCCCGTCACTGAAAGAGCTTCCGTTCGGAGAGAGAGAGACAGAGAGAGTGTGGAGTAGTAAGGGTGGAAAGTGAAGCTACAGAGAGATTTGTAATCGTTTGAACTTCACGTAGCGTTAACATAAAACTGCACAGATAGCTTCACGCAAATTGTGTCGGTGGGGGAGGGGGGTATAATACTGCGATTTTGATAAAAACGACAATAATCCTCAATCCACAGCCTATAGTAGCCAGAATGTACCACATGAAATACTTTACGATTGGGAACCAATTTCTCTGTCAGAAAACGTGGAATTTTTTGCATTTGTTTTATCCTTTTGTGATTCATTCATTCATAATGTTCTGTCCAAGGGCAGATCTTTCACTGCAAACCCAGCATTCTCCAGTCTTTCCTATTTTCTGCCTTCCTCTTAGTCTCCGCATATGATCCATATATCTTAATGTCGTCTATTATTTGATATCCTCTTCTACCCCGAACTCTTCTCCCGTTCACCATTCCTTTCAGTGCATCTGTCAATAGGCAGTTTCTCTTCAGCCAGTGACTCAGCCAATTTCTTTTCCTCTTCCTGATCAGTTTCAGTATCATTCTTTCTTCACCCACTCTTTCCAACACAGCTTCGTTTCTTAGGCCCAATTGTATAAAACTCCCTGACTAAAGATCAACTTTGATCGAAGATCGAAAAGTAAACCGAGTTCAGACACTTCTTCTATTGTATAAAACTTTTCTGTGTTCAAATTACCTTGGTTCAAATGCAATCTAAGTTCACGTGAAAAGGATTTGGCAACATCACATAAACAGGTGAAATACGTGATGCGCGGACCATGTTATACAGGTTTGTTCAGTGTTGCCAATCTAGCGATTTTAACTCTTTTTCAACAACAATTTCTTTTAACTTTCATATTGCTTAAATAGGGATTTAGTGACCTTTTTAGCACCCCATAGTGACAAAATTTAATCTTTCTTTGTTGATAATGGGAAATCTAGTGACTTTACAACTACTTTTTCGCGACTTTCCGTATTACACTCTGTTGGAGACACTGGTTTTTTTTGCAATGTAAATAATGGCGGACAATAAGAAGAAGGTTGACTGTTCTCCAAGTTGTTATCATGTTATGGTGTTTGATACTGCTAAACATAATAAAGCTTTATAAAACGACAATTTTCGTTTAGTAATACAGTTAATTGAACATTTATGAATGTACCTATCATATCCATTAATAATTAATGGTTGTTATAAACATAATACAATTATAGGTTATGTTATTTGATACTGCTGAACACGATAGAGCCTTATAAAATATAAGAATGTTTGTGTATTAAGGCAAGAAATTGAAAGAAATATGTATAAATGTACCTAACACATCTATTAATATTAATAATAATGGATATTTTATTTGCACAATCTGTCACTCGTATATTTCAAACAGAAAAGAAATAACTGACCTTGGATCATCTAACTTAATCGGAGAAATTTCTTCAGTCAAAGTTGACTTTTGTTTGAGACAATTTAATCTCAGATTAGACTTTATACAACACAAAATTCCAAGTTCAGCTGAAACAAGGATCAATTTAACCTCTGATCTAAGATTAAATGGTTTATACAATCGGGCCTAAGTCTGTCTGTCTATTTCACACGCTCCATTCTTCTTCATATCCACATTTCAAGTTCTTCTAGTCGCTTCTCTTCACTTCATCGTAATGTCCACGTTTCTCCTCAATACAATGCTACACTCCACAGAAACAACTTCACTATTATCTTCCTTACTTATTTTTCCAGAGGTCCGCAAAAGATGCTCCCTTTTATATTAAAAGCTTCCTTGGTCATTGTTATCCTCCTTTTGGCTTCCTGTCAGCAGCTCGCGGTACTGTTTATAGTACACCCCAAGTATTTGAAACTGCCCACTTGCTCTATTACCTAATTTAGAATTCGCAGATACTTTTCCTCCTATGACCATGGTCTTCGTCTTGTTTGCATTTATCTTCATTCCATACTTCTCACAGCTGCCCAGTAGCATATCCCTTAGTATCACCTCCTCTTGTGATAACAACGCCATATCATCAGCAAATCTTGTGGAACTAATTTTTTTCCCCCTGCTATCACTCCTTCTATATTATGAACACAGTTCTTCGCTAAATTCCGCAAGCAGATGTTGAACAGAGTAGGTAATAAAGGGCATCCTTGACGTACTCCTCTCTCTATTTCGCTTCCTTCTGACATTTCTACTCCTATCCTGACTTTGACTCGGTGTTTCATATAAAGGTTACTGAACAGCCTTCTCCCTTTCCAATCGACACCAATTTTCTTCAGGATTCCCATCAGTTTATTCCAGTTCACTCTGTCAAACGCCTTTTCTAGGTCTACAAATACTATATACACTACTTCATTCTTCTCTAGGTATCGTTCACCGATTGTTCGCAACACTCCAATTGCATCGTTCGTACCTTTTCCCTTCCTGAAGCCAAACTGCTCTTCTTCCAACTGTTTTTGAATTCAATTAAATGTACATTAATTCTGGATACATAATTAATGATTTAGCATCATCATTATCATCATCATCATCCAAATTAATTCGAGCCATTTAGCCTCTCTGATTTCATGGACAATTGAATTGAAGTTCTTTAAGCAATTTCTTCCTCGGTTTTCCTGCATTTCGTCTTGAAACATGTCCTTAATTGAAATTGAAGAGTCCACTGCAAGAATGATGGATGTCATTTGGAATACATTTTTCAGGAGAAGCGATTGAAAGTTTGAAATGCTTAGCGCTCAAAGCTTAACTCTGATTTTCCGATCATTACTGGACAATGACTATCAGTGTTAATGCCATATAACTCTCTGTGTACATTCTATATGTCTTAAGCTATGCATTGACAGTCTTGGTTCATTTTCGACAAGAAAGTGACATCCATCATTCTTGCAGTGGACTCTTCAATTATTAATGCTAAGAATGTTGTCAGAATATATTATATTTGGTTAGAAACATGTATGAATGTGCTTACCTACTGTATGTCAGGAGACAGTGTACCACGTACATTACTGTACCAGCGTGCGTCTTTGGCAGCGATCGTGAATGCATATGCCAACTTGTGAATGTGTACACTCGTATGTGTGACTGTAAGAGTATGTGTGGATTTATGTGTGTATGCATGCATGTACGGGTGTACGGATATATGCATGTATGGGTGTATGTACTGTATGTATGTATTTTTTTTACCTTGTTTACAAGCATGTTCCATTACAAAAATGCAATACTACATGCTAATAGACTACACACTACAATATTGCTAACTCTTCCGAATACAATGTATACACATTATTCCTAGCCTATTCTACTTTCCCTAAATATACTATTTACAACATGTTAACATCTATGCTACTGTTGAAGCTTTTAAATACTTTGTACAACACTATTTTAGTACCTATTCCTTTTCTATTTATAGATAAAAAATCAATACTATTGCTAATCATTTTAAAAACTATGTTTAGAAATACACTATTTAACAAATTAACCTATTTTCCCTAAATTTACTATTTACAACGTGTTAACATCTATGCTACTGTTGGATCTTTGAAATACATTATACAGTATTATTTTAGAGCCTATTCTGTTTTTCTGTTTACAAATTAAAAAAAAATCTATAGAATTGCTAATACTTTTAAAAACTATGTTAAGAAGAATACTATTTAACAAATTAACCTATTTTCCTTAAATTTACTATTTACAACGTGTCAACATCTACTGTATGCTACTGTTGAATCTATTAAATATATTGTACATCACTATTTTAGAGCCTGTTCTGTTTTTATATTTACAAATTAAAAAAAAACAATGAATACTATTGTTAATTCTTTTACAATCTATGTTTAGAAGTATACTATTTATAAAATTAACCTATTTTCCTTAAATTTACTATTTACAACGTATCAACATTGTTGAATCTTTTAAATACATTATGCAACACTATTTTGGAGCCTATTCTGTTTTTCTGTTTACAAATTAAAAAAAAAATCTATACTATTGTTAATACTTTTAAAAACTATGTCTAGAAGAATACTGTTTAACAAATTAACCTATTTTCCTTGAATTTACTATTTACAATATGTCAAAATTAATAGTTTTTGTGAACCTTATGAACGGTTTTGTGTATTTACTCACAAAGTCACAATTGCTCATCGGCCAGTGGCCGCCGGCGTTAATCACACTTTTCTTGAGGCTTAGTCTTTGTTTATTTAGTAACTCACATTCCCAGAGCAGGTGATCCACAGTTTGTGGACTCCGTTTACAAAGGCATATTGGATCGTCCATTATCTTAAAGCGATGGAAATACGATCTTAGTTTCCCATGACCTGTTAGGATAGTAGCTAAGTTTGTACGCATATGTAGTTTCTTAAACAATCTATCCTGTACACTAGGGAAGAACGATCTTGTTAATTCACCCTTGGTTGTGGTGTCCCATTCACTTTGCCACACTTGTACTATGTATGTATGTATGTATGTATGTATGTATGTATGTATGTATGTATGTGGAAGGTGTGAGTAATGAGTGTGTTTGAGAGTGTGTGTGTGGGGGGGTGTTTGTAGATGAGTGGATGTATATAGGTCAATGTATGGATGCATATATGTATGTATGGTGTAGCCTATGTTTGTAAGCATGCACACCGATTAGACAACAGGATAGTTACATGGCATGGAATAGGTACAGCTCATTTGGAAGGGAAATTTAGCGAAATTTGTTGCCATTTTTCCTATAAACAGTCGATTCCGTTTCTCCTGGTTTTTGGTAGATAATTCAGGGTCTGTAACTCCATCATCCATCCATCCATCCATGCAGCCTTACTTCTTTCCTTTATATATTACATACGTACGTAGAAATAGGTCTACAAGTTTTCTTTTTAAGTAGGTTATTTTACGACGCTTTATCAACATCTTCGGTTATTTGGCGTCTGAATGAGATGAAGGTGATAATGCCGGTGAAATGAGTCCGGGGTCCAGCACCGAAAGTTACCCAGCATTTGCTCATAGTGGGTTGAGGGAAAATCCCGGAAAAAACCTCAACCAGGTAACTTGCCCCGACCGGGAATCGAACCCGGGCCACCTGGTTTCGCGGCCAGACGCTCTGACCGTTACTCCACAGGTGTGGACGGTCTACAAGTTACTGTACATACATAATTTTCTCCATGCTAAACATATGATCACAGATTTTTAACTTGTGTAGTTGGTTCATATTTCTTGAAATTCTGATTATGGAATCGACATATGGAAACGATTCTTGGTTGTGGAAGAGTGTAACGAGAATGCTAAATATTCATGGAAGAAAATAATAAAATCAAAGAGAATGGAAACATCTTTCGAATGAAATCTTTGGAATTGCTACATTTCTCAGTATTTGACATCATTACCATTTAGGGCTATTTTAAAATTACAAACTACACTCTACCCCATTATCTCCTGGCCTAGTTGCCTCATAAGTGATGCCTTCTTGATGTCGCTTGTGAGGTTCAGACCTGTCTTCAGACAGTTTCGACTAAACAACAGAACAGCAGCCTACTGTGATCTGAGGTCACGAAGACGCGGGTATTCTGCTCAACTTCAATAAAACTTGGTATGCGGATGACGTGAATATGTTAGGAAAAAAATCCTCAAACGATTAGGGAAAACGAGGAAATTCTACTTGAAGCAAGTAAAGAGATAGGGTTGGAAGTAAATCCCGAAAAGACATATATGATTATGTCTCGTGATCAGAATATTGTACGAAATGGAACTATAAAAGCTAGAGATTTATCCTTCGAAGAGGTGGAAAATTCAAATATCTTGGAGAAACAGTAACAAATATAAATGACACTCGGGAGGAAATTAAACGCAGAATAAATATGGGAAATGCCTGTTATTATTCGGTTGAGAACCTTTTTTCATCTAGTCTGCTGTCAAAAAATCTGAAAGTTAGAATTTATAAAACAGTTATATTACCGGTTGTTCTGTATGGCTGTGAAACTTGGACTCTCACTTTGAGAGAGGAACAGAGACTGAAGGTTTTGAGAATAAGGTTCTTAGGAAAATATTTGTGGCTAAGAGGGATGAAGTTACAGGAGAATGGAGAAAGTTACACAACGCAGAGCTGCACGCATTGTATCTTTCACCTGACATAATTAGGAACATTAAATTCAGAAGTTTGAGATGGGCAGGGCATGTAGCACGTATGGGCGAATCCAGAAATTCATATAGAGTGTTAGTTGGGAGGCCGGAGGGAAAAAGACCTTTGGAGAGGCCGAGACGTAGATGGGAAGATAATATTAAAATGGATTTGAGGGAGGTGGGATAAGATGATAGAGATTGGATTAATCTTGCTCAGGATAGGGACCAATGGCGGGCTTATATGTGGGCGGCAATGAACCTCCGGGTTCTTTGAAACCCAGTAAGTAAGTAAGTAAGTATGTTAAGGCCCGATTGTATAAACCATTTAATCTTAGATCAGAGGTTAAATTGATCCTTGTTTCAGCTGAACTTGGAATTTTGTGTTGTATAAAGTCTAATCTGAGATTAATTTGTCTCAAACTAAAGTCAACTTTGACTGAAGAAATTTCTCCGATTAAGTTAGATGATCCTAGGTCAGTTATTTCTTTTCTGTTTGAAATATACGAGTGACAGATTGTGCAAATAAAGTATCCATTATTATTGATATTAATATATATGTTAGGTACATTTATATATATTTCTTTCAATTTCTTGCCTTAATACACAAACATTCTTATATGTTATAAGGCTCTATCGTGTTCACTGGTATCGAATAACATAACCTGTAGTTATATTATGTTTATAACAACCATTAATTATTAATGGATATGATAAGTACATTCATAAATGTTCAATTAACTGTATTACTAAACGAAAATTGTCGTTTTATAAAGCTTTATTATGTTTAGCAGTATCAAACACCATAACATGATAACAACTCGGAGAACAGTCAACCTTCTTCTTATTGTCCGCCATTACTTACATTGCACAAAAAAACCAGTGTCTCCAACAGAGTGTAATACGGAAAGTCGCCAAAAAGTAGTTGTAAAGTCGCTAGATTTCTCATTATCAACAAAGAAAGATTAAATTTTGTCACTATGGGGTGCTAAAAAGGTCACTAAATCCCTATTTAAGCAATATAGAAGTTAAAAAAATTGTTGTTGAAAAAGAGTTAAAATCGCTAGATTGGCAACACTGAACAAACCTGTTTAACATGGTCTGCGCATCACGTATTTCACCTGTTTATGCGATGTTGCCAAATCGTTTTCAAGTGAACTTATATTGCATTTGAACCAAGGTAATTTGATCGCAGAAAAGTTTTATACAATAGAAGAAGTGTCTGAACTCGGTTCACTTTTCGATTTTCGATCAAAGTTAATCTTTAGTCAGGGAGTTTTATACAATCGGGCCTACATGCATTTCTGGATTCGCCCATACGTGCTACATGCCCTGCCCATCTCAAACGTCTGGATTTAATGTTCCTAATTATGTCAGTTGAATGATAAAATGCGTGAAGTTGTGCATTGTGTACCTTTCTCCATTCTGCTGTAACTTCAACCCTCTTAGCCACAAATATTTTCCTAAGAACCTTATTCTCAAACACTCTCAATCTGTGTTCCTCTCTCAAAGTGAGAGTGCAAGTTTCACAGGCATACAGAACAACCGGTAATATGACTGTTTTATAAATTCTAACTTTCAGATTTTTTGACAGCAGACTAGATGAAAAAAAGCTTCTCAACCGAATAATAACAGGCATTTCCCATATTTATTCTGCGTTTAATTTTCTCCCAAGTGTCATTTATATTTGTTACTGTTGCTCCAAGATATTTTGAATTTTTCCACCTCTTCGAAGGATAAATCTCCAACTTTTATAGTTCCATTTCGTACAATATTCTGATCGCGAGACATAATCATATACTTAGTCTTTTCGGGATTTACTTCCAACCCTATCTCTTTACTTGCTTCAAGTAGAGTGTCCGCGTTTTCCCTAATCGTTTGAGGATTTTCTTCTAACATATTCACGTCATCCACATACCAAGTTTTATTGAAGATGAGCAGAATACCCGCGTCTTCTTGACCTCAGATCACAGTAGCCTGCTGTTCTGTCGTTTAGTCGAAACTGTCTGAAGACAGATCTGAACCTCACAAGCGACATCAAGAAGGCATCACTTATGAGGCAACTAGGCCAGGAGATAATGGGGTAGAGCGTAGCTTGTAATTTTAAAATAGCCCTAAATGGTAATGATGTCAAATACTGAGAAATGTAACAATTCCAAAGATTTCATTCGAAAGATGTTTCCATTCTCTTTGATTTTATTATTTTCTTCCATGAATATTTAGCATTCTCGTTACACTCTTCCACAACCAAGAATCGTTTCCATATGTCGGTTCCATGAGCAGAATTTCAAGAAATATGAACCAACTATGAGGCGTGTTCTTAAAGTAAGTTCCATTTTCAATTACAGCTGTCGCATCGCTGCAATCGTTATTTTGCGCATGCGTGTCTTCTTCTTCAGTCCTCAGGCAAGCTGTGCATGCAGTTTCAGAGCTTCAGTCCGTGTGTGTGGTTAGTTGTGATCAGTTGAAATGTTTAAAGTGATCGAGCACCCCGCCGACTGTGAGATGCGGTCTGTTATCCGTTTCTTGAATGCGAGAAACATCAAACCAGCGGACATTCATCATCAACTTTGTGAGGTGTATGGTGATGATGCCTTTAGTGATGGAATGGTCAGGAGATGGGTTAGAGAGTTCAACGAGGGCCGCATCTCTGTGCCTGACGAGCAGCATACCGGTCGGCCATCTTTGATCAATGACGATTTGGTGCGTGCTGTCGATGAAAAAATTCATGAGGACAGGAGGTTCACAATTTCTTCGCTTTCCTTGAATTTTACACAAATGTTGCGGAGTGGTTCGCATCGCAGGCGGGTGAATTCTACAATGAGGGGATAGAAAGACTTGTGCCACGACTCGATAAATGCCTCAATAATGGTGGAGATTATGGTGAGAAGTAATTGAAGTGTGGGGAATACAATGCTACAAAAATGATTTGTAAATATTTTCCCAAGCTTACTTTAAGAACACGCCTCGTACACAAGTTACAATTGGGACTAAGAGTTAAGTAATGGAAGTATATCGAAGATGTGACAAGGTTGCGAAACATGTGACCGCCGCAGGGAGGAGAGACGCAGTCCCTCGTCCATATGGATAAGGAAGGCTTGCACGCGCTGGCGGGCCACCCCCCGCGTCGCGGTAACCTGTGTGTAGTGAGCTGAGCTCGTATCGATCCGCGCGCAGCCCCCTGCAGGCGATCGGCAGCGGCCCCATTGTTACGCGGAGGCGCCCGCCATTGTTGTGGCCGCCGTATCGGAGCGCCGTGGGCCCTGTGCCCTACTCAATAAGACACCGAGATGGATATCTAAGATCTGCAGTAACAGAATGCATTGTGATATGAATTGTTATGCATACCAAATGGCATGTATATCAAATTAATATACTACAGATCATATCATATATCCTACATCGCATGTACCATGCACGATATTACATGTTACATACCTTATAACGAGTCACGTTTTTTAGGATTATACAGTACGACGTGTAACAATTATTGGATTACTATAACGTGTCACATTTATCATATTACATATCGTGCCAACTTTATCAGATTTCTATATCGTGCCACCTATTACGTCAGATCACATATTGTGCCACATTTATCGCAGTACATATCGTGTAACATTTATCAGATTATATGAACAGTAAGTAAAGCGATAGGTTAGAAAGTAAATCCCGAAAAGATAAAGTATAATATGATTGTCTCGTGACCAGAATATTGTAAGAAATGGAAATATAAAAATTGGAGATTTATCCTTCCAAGAGGTGGAAAAATTCAAATATATTGGAGCAACAATAACAAATACGAGGTAGAATAAAAAGTAACCTTAATAATTGTTTTATTAATTGAATATGTACAATAAGACTACAAACACTTCTCACTTTTCAACATAGAACACAGTACGTTCTATGCAAGTGTTCCTGTTGTACCATGTTGAAAAGTGATGAAGTGTTTGTAGCCTTATTATACATATTCAATTAATAAAACAATATTATTAAAATTACTTTTTGACTCTTCCTCGTATAAATGACAGTCGGGAGGAAATTAAACGCAGATTAAATGTGGGAAATGCCTGTTATTATTCGGCTGAGAAGCTTTTCTCATCTAGTGTGCTGTCAAAAAATCTTAAAGTTAGAATTTATAAAACAGTTATATTACCGGTTATTCTGTATGGTTGTGAAACTTAGACTCTCACTTTGAGAGAGGAACAGAGATTAAGGGTGCTTGAGAATACGATTCTTAGGAAATTTTTGGGGCTAAAAGGGATGAAGTTACAGGAGAATGGAGAAAGTTACACAACGCAGAACTGCACGGATTATATTCTTCACCTGACACAATTAGAAACATTAAATCCAGACGTTTGAGATGGGAAGGACATGTAACACGTATGGGAGAATCCAGAAATGCATATAGAGTGTTAGTTGGGAGGTCGGAGGGGCAAAAAGACCTTTGGGGAGGCCGAGACGTAGATAGGAGGATAATATTAAAATGGATTTGAGGGAAGTGGGATATGATGATAGAGACTGGATTAATCTTAGGATAGGACCGATGGTGGACTTATGTGAGGGCGGCAATGAACCTGCGGGTTCCTTAAAAGCCATTTGTAAGCAATTAAGTAATATGAAGAGTACAGGGGAAAAACAATAAAAGTCACAATTCTCTTAAGAGTGACGTCATCTCCTAATTCAGTATATTACTGGAAAATTAATTATTGTTCCTAATGGAAAAGTTAAATAAAAAAAAGAATGACTGTATCCAAGGTGATAATTCTTCTTTACCAGTTTTGATAAGAAAAAAAAACTAAAGTTTGCAGTAGTATATTGAATTAGATATCAGTCTTATGAGATCTGTGACTTTGATTGTTTTTCTCCTGTACTGTTCATATATATTGTGAGGTTTATCAGATCACGTATCGTGTCGCAATTATCGGATTACATATCTTATCACATATTTCAGATTACATATCCTATATCGGATTACATATCGGGTCACATATCGGATATATGTATATCGTGTCATATCTGTCGAGTTACATATCGTGTCACATCAATTAGATTACATATCGTGTCACATATATCGGATTGCGTATAGTGTCACATATATATATATTGTATTACGTATCGGGTTACATATCGTGTCACATTTACAGGCCTGTAATATAACGTATCACATTTATAGGGTTATATAACTTGTCACATTTATCGGAGTATATATCGCACTGCATTTATCGAATCACATATTGTGTCACATCCGTCATGTATCACACAAAATCTTTGTCATATTCAACATATTATATCAGTTATCTTGTAGCATTTTCATGTTCCGTATTTCATGTCGGATTTAACATAGTGGATAAGAATGCAGTATCTAGAAGACAATCGCCTTTTAAAGGGGCGCTCAGGTCATGAAAAATGTTATATTTTGCTGTGTTATTTTCAAAGATTTTTGTAATAAATAAAAATTATGAATATTAAATATAATACGTTCAGTGCCAAATTAATTAAGAATTAAACTCAAAAAAGGGACGAATGCCAGTTATGTGTGTGTGTGTTTCTATTATAGTAAGAACTTTTGAAAGAAAATTTTATTCTTTCCTGAAAATACTCGTAAAACACAAAACATAGTAATGATAAATAAAAACTGTCGAGAAGACCTATCGATAAAGAGGCTGAAGGTGTAAAAATGTAATATATTGCTATGTTAATTCCGACAATTGCAATGTAAAGTCAAAATCATCGAGATTAAGACGAAATAGAGGAAGAACCCTATGCTCCGTAGCTATTCGGCTGCGATGGTAAAGTCCTCGATGTTGTCATGGTAACCGTCACTGCTTTCTTCCTTCATAGTTGAGTTACATATGCAATTCAAAATCGTGGCGCTAGTTGCGCGGTCTAGAGGCTAAACATAGCTTCATTCATGTATTACTGCTAAGTAAATAGCTTTTTTCTTGGAGTTGTAAGCTAAATGTGTCTCTTACATTTATTTTTGTTAGTAGATTATTTTTTTATAAATCAATCTGGTTATTTAACCCCCGTCACTCTGGTTATTTAACCCCTTCAATCTGGTTACATATCTCCCTAAATGAGTTTTTCCAAAACCGAGACCTAGCTAAACAGCTTTATCGCTCCAGGAAACAGTAGATCTCCATTTTATCGAAATCCATAGCCTCGTTTTCAGGATAAAATGTCCATATATAAAATAATTGCTGTTTTATTAATATGTTATGATGATACATGTATCTTAATATTCGCGTAATCTTTATTTTAATTCGTTTTGATTTTAATTTTCTGCTGAATAAGATTTATTTTTAAAATTTCCACACAGTGTGAGTCTAAATTCAACCGACAAACTTCCAGATATTATAGAGGACAACCTACTAAATAATTAGAGATAGGCAACCAATGGTCAAAATCAATTGTTCAAAAGGTAGAGTGTTAATTGTTTTTATTTGACTATTACACTCTTACTACGTCATACTACTTTTGACCAATAAAACGGTACGAAAGGACGTATTTCAACCAATCATGGCTGCTTATCGCACAATTTTATCGCGTCCCTAGCATTTGTTTAATTTTATCGCGTCCCTAGCATTTGTTTAATTTTATCGCGTCCCTAGCATTTGTTTCTTTGTTTGCCAACATTTGAAATTGAGCTGGTCTGGACGTCAATATATATATATATATATATATATATATATATATATATATATATATATATAATTAATTTACAAACCACTCCAGTCGATGCACGGCAGTTTCAAATATGACTCGCATTGGCATTCAAGAACAAGAATTAATAAAAATCACTGATCATAACTATGCATCTTCTGAAATCCGATTTACACATAAATGAAGAGCACCATTCGGAAATCCTGAATAAGTTGAATACACCATGTAGGCCTAAATCAACGAGTTCCACTTCTATTACGCACACGTCCAATATAACATCAATTGAACCACCAACCACATTCAAATTTGAAAATTGTACATTCAATAATTATTCCTTTTAAAATTATTCATGTTTATTTTTTATGTCATCGTCGTTAATTAAAACTTTTCTAACACTTGTGTACAGTATATTAGTTAGGTTATGTTATAGCTTCTGCTATATGATATTATGGATAGTCACGTATCAGAAATTGTTTAATATTAAGATTTATTGAAAATCATCTATCAAGTGACGTTGATTACTGGGATTCGGATAATTGAAGTGGAATGCAACTGTTTTAATAATAATAATGAAACTGAATCAACAAAGCCTTCTTGACTAGTAACATTGCCATCGTGTATGTATAGATCGAGAACTTCTCGACGAGAAGGCATTGCTCACTACTGCCATCTAGCATGCATCTAGCGTAATATTTGTAATGTTGAGATGGTACAATAATACATTTGAAGACAGTTGTATTTTCGTAAGTCAATTAATATTTTATTGTATTGGAGTACTTCGTTGCTTCTAATCTTTATATACTTTATTCTAATCGTGTAATAGTCAATTAAATCCCACTCGAGATTTGATTTTCTCTAGATAAATCAAAACGTCTAGTGGGATTACGGTTGAAAACTATTTATGCTTTATCACCTTATTTTTAATTTACAATCAGAATTTTATTACTTTAACAGCAAATCAAATTAATACTCTGTAATTGCACTACAATCATCTAATTATGCGCACAGTCATCTAACAAAAACAAATTTCTGCAGATTTTTCTCAAAGTGATTCTGGACATTTTATCCTGATTCGACATACACTTTACACATAATAATAATAATAATAATAATAATAATAATAATAATAATAATAATAATAATAATAATAATAATAATGACTTTGTAAACATATCACGGATATCTCTCTACTCATGTACCGCAGCAACGAACCGTGTCAGTAGATCTTGGGCTGGAGCAACTGGATTACGTTAAACTTCGGTGCCGAGCCCACCACGCCCAATCCATCTATCGCGAAAAACATTGCCAAGGTATTCCAAACCATTCCACTGTTTGGGTAGGCGATTTGTAAACAGAGTACCTTAAGTTGTTGACTGATTTGAGGTACAGCGCATACATCTTACAAGAAATAATTTTATTATCGGATTCTTCCCCGGACACATTCGCTAAGAAACGAAGGGTTTCCGGCATGTGGTTTCCTACCGGAAAATATTTCAAATGATGTCTTATCAGGCAACATAGTTTGTCGGTTTAATTTAGATACACCCTGTGTATTGAATATTTTCATTAACATTTTTTGGTAAATTATATTATTCACATTAAACATTAGCTCTTAAGTTGGAAGCTCACTACAAAACTCGCATTGGTGAAGAACAAAACTGTTTTCGAAAAGGCAGATCTTGCGCAGATGGATATTTTACTTTGAAGATTTTTATCTAAAAACATAGGGAATTTAATAAAGAAACTCACTTGGCTTTTATTGATTACGAAAAAGCTTTCGACCGTGTTGACAGAAATAAGCTCTTTCAAATTTTGACAGATGATTCAGTTCCAAACGCAATTATAAGAACAATTTACGAATTATATAACCACAATATTATCAAAATTACTATTGGATCAGAACATACCGAATGGAGACCGATAAACTGTGGAGTTCGTCAAGGATGCCCCCTCTCACCACTTTTATTCAATATATACATCAACTCCATCATCAGACATTGGCGACTAATAATTCATGGAAACATCCCGCTCTTCCGAAATTGTACTCTAGATACATTATTACATGCAGACGATCAGGTTCTTTTTGCTACAAATGAAGACGAGCTGCAATACTCAATACATCACCTGAATCTAATAGCACAAAATTTCAATATGAAAATTACCCATACAAAACAAAAATTATGGCGTTCCAAAGTAAACACCCAGTTAGGAGTAAAATTTGCATTGGAACCCATACGTTAGAACAGGTAAACTCATTTAAATATTTAGGTTATAATTTGACATATTTACCTGTTACTGATATATTTCAAAATATTCAACATTTTAATGGAGCCTTAAGAACCATCAACCAGGTTTTCACAACCACGAAAACCCAAAAACATACCAGGTTAAAAGCATATAAAGTTCTAGCAAGACCTGTCCTCATGTATGGTAGTGAGGCCTGGACTGTCCGAAACTCAGATGTTCAACGCCTAACAACTGCGGAAGTGAGATTTCTAAGGAGGACTGCCGGCTACAGCTTGCTTGACCACAAAAGGAATGAACTAATTACAAAAGAATTGAAAATTACACCTACTGTCTTCCTCCGACGAGTTTAGCGCTGGGACCTGAGGTATTCTTGCCATCGGTGAGGGGGGCTTACAGGTAGATTCTTTTGTTGCTACAGCCAAGCCGAGGCGAGCGGAGTGGGAAGTATTAATCGTCCAAAAATATGCAGTCTTCAGTTTGTAGTACCGTGTGAATATTTGATATACATATTGTTTACCTAGGCCTATATTGAGTCGCTTGAGAAACTTCTTGCCCCAGCAACTAAAACTTACCCTAGTACAAACCCTAGTAATGCCGCACTTCGATTATTGTGACGTTTTGTTAAGTGATCTAAGTTCTGAACTGTCAGTCAAGTTACAGCGAGCTCAGAATATGTGCATCAGATACGTGTGCAACATCCGACGATATGATCACATATCACCGTCCTTCGCAAGTCTCTCGTGGCTCCGACTTACAGAACGCAGAACTTTACACTCTTTGTCTTTACTCTTTCGAATTCTGCACACCTCAACACCAAATTACCTTTCGTCTCGTTTCTCTTATCTATACTCTAACCACGACGTAAATACCAGACCACTTATCTGTGGCACGCTAAATATACCTCTTCATAGAACATCTTGTTATTCCTCATCTTTTACAATATCCACCTCGCGTCAATGGAATTCCTTGTCGCAAAGTATTAGGGGCTGCAAGACTACAAACACCTTTAAGAACAGCTTAAAAGATAACCTTATTAGCATTTCACTCCAATCATACTGATTTAAAATATTACTGACTACACTGTTGCTTTTTTTCTTTAGACATCATCCTGATTTGTGCTGCATTTTCAAAATTGTCTCATAATAATCTCTTTCTATTATCTAATATTATTTGAAATATATTAACATTCTATGTATTTTAGTTTAATTCTGCTACCCAGTTTATTTCAGTGTTTAATTAATAGTTCATAGTATTTTGTTGTTTAATTCGTAAATAACTCTTGTATACATGTAACTCTCATCTAAATCAAATTGTTGAATTCTTTGTAAGTTCATGCATATGTATATACACTTTTTGCTGGTTGTGTGGAAGAGAAGGCCTTACGGCCTTAACTCTGCCAGCTAAAATAAATCATTATTATTATTATTATATGGTTTTGTTATTAATATATTAAATATATTGTTGCAATTTTTGCTCAAACATCTCCATGATGTCAGCTATGTTAATATTATATGAATTACTCATATTAAATATTTCACCGTTACAAGTCATTTTTAAGGAAACATTCTGTAAAAAAAGTTTTTGGTCTCATTCTCTTGGAATTTTAGAATATGTGTGATTGGTATCGTGAAAAACAGATTTCTATAATGTCATGCTAAAATCATTTGTTGGTGATATCTTAAAATACAAATCAAGTAGTTTTACTTCTCAAGTGAGTTCAGCAGTAGAATACACTATATTTAAATTGATTGCCGGTACTTTACAAATTTAATTCAATTCTACTAACCACTAAATTTTATATTATGATTCTTCTTTTCATTTATATTATTGCAGTTGTATTATGATTTTTCTTTTTATTTATGTTATTGTATTTGTATTTCTGGTGGTGTGATGGCCTTAACTTCACCAGAATAAATAAATAAATAAATAAATAAATAAATAAATAAATAAATAAAGTTTTCTACAATACTTTCCTTCTCTGAGCACGTAAGTAGGAATGGTTGTATCTCTATCTCGCCAAATATACGTTAGAAAACTAATAGGCATACTGCTCTCGTAAATTGGGCGAATGTTTTCAGTATGACTGCACTTCCTTCCAGACTGCCGCTGTCACTGTTCCCTCCCACTCCAGTACCGCGCTAGACTAGTCGAAACCGCATTCCTCTCAGCACTAAACTCCTCAGAGGATGACAGTATTTATGATCAAAGCTCGGAACTTGCGGACTTGTGTCTTTACACGTGGTTAAGCGACCGGACTCCAATATCAACAAACTCCCGCTTCCAGCACGGAGGTACTGTCAGGTCTGATGGAAGAACATATTGATAGTATTACGGCAGGTTGAAACACATAATTTTTAGCATATAATATATAATAAAAATAAACATGAGAAATATATCAACTTTACTGTTCTCCTCTGTACATTTTATTACAGTGTATTCGAATATTTCCGAACCCATAACTTCTTCATATGATATGAAACGAGAAGAATTTATTTCCACATCATATGAAGTGACGAGAGCAAACTTAAAACACTGAATGTTTTCACTGTCACTGTTTTCTGGTCGATTTTCAGCACTTGCTAGCTGATCTCGTATCTGACAAAAATAAGTAGGCCTATATCCTAAATTTTTCTCGAAAATAATTTTCAATTTGTGTGTCACTATTAGGGCAGGCTCCTCTACGACTTGATCCATGGCTATGAACAGATTTTCCACTAATTTAAGGGACTGCAATGTCTTTCAATGAATGCCTCTAATTTATGTGTGGCACAACTTACAAAATATAAACTCTCCATTCGAAAACAAATAAGGTGTCTCCTCCGAATTCCTCGACGAATTCTGTACCTAAAGTTTAAAAAATTTATTTTTAAACTTCTATAATACCCATTCGAATAACACGTATTTTCTAATTCTTCAAACAGACCGTTTTCCTGTAATTCTCTGAATGTCATTGGCTTCGAAATGACACAGTTTCCCCATCCATCTTCCTGTTATTCGATGTGACCACTTTCTTAGTACACACGACTGTCCTTGAGCACTTGCAGCGTGAGTTTTGTGTACATCGTACCTTAACCTTACTCATGCACACGACACACAAGTCCCCAAGTTCCGAGCTTTGTTTATGAACATCTCAAACACTATAGACAAAAATGGCTTAACCATGTCAATAGAATGGACCGTTCCAGACTTCCAAGACAAATTCTCCGCTATATACCACATGGAAGACGATCTTTGGGACGCCCCCTGAAAAGATGGACGGAGATCGTAACAGGCCACTAGGCCTAATACCTGCAAGGACGATGATGATGATATTAAACAGTGTGCCGAATAATGCATACCAATATTTTAAAGCGAATGAATTGAATTAATTACTTTCTGAACGTCCATTTTCCGCAGCATTTGTTTTGAAACAACATTACATTCCTTTCAAAACAAGCAAGGAAATCTCGTCATACTAAAATGAACACTAAAATGTGAGATTTAATCCCAAAACAAATAAGATTATGAATGAATGTTGGTTTTGTTTAAGCATTTCAGTTTGCTTTTTGTTTGCTAAATCAATGCGGCAGAGTAATAAAAACATTGTCATCAGAGCTGGGAGGCCAAGGCCGTGATGTTCTCTTTGTATGTCACGTTTTATTCTCGAAGTGGTAGCTCGGGGCAGGCAGACGAGCGAGCGCGGGCGTCTGTTTGTTTGCAGCTGTACACAGCAATCTGAACGTGCATTTCTATTGCAGAAAAAACTCTTCTCACGAATGTCTGATGTATATTTTCTCAGAATGGCTTGGTTTACCTCTTCCAGGGTTGGACCCGGAACAGGTTCTTATAGACCAGGCATGTCAATTGATGCCCACAGGAGCAAGCGCGCGCTTTAGAGCCCAGGAGAGCCTGAGCGCTTTATAGCAGAAAGGAAAGAGACAGACGAAAGAGGTGCCGCTTGGTCGAGTTGTATTCAGGGATGGCCAGCACTGATTCCATAGATAAAGGGAAGAGAACTTATTAAAACTGTATCCATGTTAATTTTTAGATTTACCTGAGAAGTATAAGTGCATTATAAGAATGTAAGTTTTAATTTTAAAGCTCATTTTTCACAAGTTTGATTTTTTATACAAAATAAATATTTTCTCGACTTCTTTTATAGAAAAGTGAAATTTTCAGATATAGGCCTATTTATTTAGTAGCCTTACAGAATGTTTTCGTAAATCTAATATACCGTATATACGTAGTATTACTGAAGATAGTGTATTGAAAATTTTGAAAATATTCGCATGGAAATTGTTTGTAAGGAATTAACAAAGCAACTGCAAAAGATACGTGCCCATGTGTTGTAAAAATGTCAGCTCTATAGCTTCAGCAGATTTCGAGAAAATAATTTAATATTCTGATGATAGGAAGTTGCTCACAAATATCACCTTAAGGGAAGAGGATGGTATTTTTTGGTGAAAAATGAGTAAATTTTCAAAAAACAATTTTTTTTCCTTAAAATACTCTGTGATATGTGCAGAATACATTGTATAATATTTTGTGGGTATTTGTGCCCTTATCAGTTGTTGAGACGCCATTTTTAAACTTCCTGCGCTCTGGATTTTTAAATCACACCGCCCTTTTGTTTGTTGTTTCCGGAACTTCATTTTTTTTTCAAAACCAAATTTTTCTTTAAAATACTCTGTGATGTGTGTGGAATACATTGTATAACATTGTGTGGGTATCTGTGCCCTTATTGGATGTTGAGACGCCATTTTTCAAGTTCCTGCGCTCTGGATTATTAAATCACACCCCTTTGATTGCTGTTTCTGGAACTTTACTTTTTTCGCTACATAGCCAGACAAAAATCGATATAATTTTTGAACTATTAAAGATATATGAATGAAATTTAGAATACACATTCTCTAGACTACTAGGAAACTTTTCTCTGTAACGGAATTTCCCTAATTGATTTCATTTTAAAAATAAGTCTCTCTGTTTGCAAGAAAGAAAAAAAAAATGTTATTACATTTTAATTGTTTATTTTACAAATGTAGGAACTAATATCAAATTTCTGTTACAGACAGTTTGTAGAGCGTCCTTTTACAAATAAATTGTAACATAGTGTTTGAATTTATCTTTAAAAATGGCTTAGATATATCGAGTTTAGTAAAATCCTGCATTGGGTACATTTTTTTTTTCAAATCTGCCTCCCAAATAATTTATTCAAAATATTTATATTTTGTTGAGTTGCTATAGTCATGAGCTCTCTACATACAAAAAATTAATATTTTACACCAAATAAGAAAAAAGTTTTAAAAATTACTATCCTCTCCCCTTAAAAGCATAATGCGATAAGAGTTTTGTTATGCAATATTAGTTACACTTAAAACAGATACAGTACCTAGGTATCTTTGCTTTGTACTGTAATATTGTTTTGATTAGTTTATTGATTACTTCTGTAAAGCTAAAGATACCATCAATATAAATTCCAACTTAGCATGTCATACTCAATCTCTTTCTTTGGAATATCACTTTCTTGATGAATGATGTGTTTCATCCACTTAATACAGTATAATATTATACTACTAGGAATTTAAGTGAATATTCCTTCTTAACTCTCTATTATGTTATTGAGATTTAAAACACAAGTGCAATATTAAGAAATCAGTGTTAGTACTTTTGTTTTACAGACAATAGGCTTAGCCTATAGATAATATTAAACAGAAAGAAGCCATATAAAAATAACGACATGAAATTCCACGTTCCGTTTGAAGTTTGTGCACCACTGTTTTCTTAATCCAACAGGTTGCTTATTCATATACACAACCCTTCCTCTTTCCATACATAGCGCTTGCTGCCCGCGCACGACGTCAAGTTCAGAAAAATGCGCTTGCTTTGACATCACTGTCATAGACATTCTTAGCGCGGGCTTCCAATGGATGATCAGCGAACTAACGTTTTTCGTATTCATAAACCTGTGTTAGCGATATTATATGATATGATATGATATGATATGATATGATATGATATGAATCCTGTACAAGTGACCAGTCGATAGCCGGGGCTAGTTTAGCACGCTCGTAGCGCGGGCTGGCGAAATGTCTATGAATAGCACCCTTAGAGTCTTTTCACACATATACCATACGTCTGCGGCAGTAGCGGCCGGTGATCGAATTCCTCGGTGAGGCCAGATACAACTAGTTTAAGTGCCTCCGATAGGAAATGTTTATTTATGATATTAATATTATTATTGTTATTATATTATTAATACCATTATTACTGTATTATTATTATTATTATTATTATTATTATTATTATTATTATTATTATATTATTATGACTATTAACGAAAAATAATAATTTCACTCACCAAATAAGCAGTTATGGTGTGAGTTTCAGTGATTGTTTCAGTGTGATGAAGCAACCCATATTGTGTGTTGAAATTCCCCTTTCTTTCTCTTCTTTTTATTTTTTCTTTGACAGCAACATTCAAGGCCAACAGAGAAGTTTATTTTGCACCACATTACCACTTAATCATTTATGTTGCCCATACCAGGATGCAATAGAAACTCGCGTTTTAAGATTATCTGCCAGAAAAATTGTCAGCAATGTCGTAGGTATCTCGGTAGGCTCTCTATTTAAAAATTCCTTTCTTTCAATATTATTTCTTCTCGAAAAAGGACACTCTAACAATGAATTAAGTACACCAGCATTATTTCTTGCTTTTGTTTCTGTTTATATTTTCCCGAAATACATAACATTGGCCCAGATTCACTAATGTACTAAGAAGTACAATAGTACAACACCCTCGCTAAAGTCATAAACAAAGATATAAGGGGAGAGAATAGTGTGGGTCTCTGCCTGCCAAAGAGCTGGAATTTTTGTTATTTATGGCCTATTTAGGAAGACAAGTCACCATTACCATTCCCACCCCACTCTACCCTTGAGGCCGGCCCATGGATGGGAGGGGTGAAACCTGACCAGGCCAGACGAATTGTGCCTCAGCTACAACGTTTTAAGTGCAAACTCAAAGCCCGCGAAAAGACAAGAAATCCAAAAGCCAGACCCGGCACGAGCGATTCTGGCCTCAGGAACAAATTTTACTGCAAAACAGGTCTATATACATCACAAGCCAGACCCGGCACGAGCGATCCTGGCCTCAGGAACAAATTTTACTGCAAAACAGGTCTATATACATCACAAGCCAGACCCGGCACGAGCGATCCTGGCCTCAGGAACAAATTTTACTGTAAAACAGGTCCATATACATCACAAAGTTTTCAAATGTTTCTACAGCGATATCTGCTTCATTCAAATAACTAATACATTATATAAAAACACAAAATTTCATTTCAGTTAAGCCAAGTGACTGAGGCCCGGCCTCACTTGCCTCAGTCAATCAGCCGCCACTGGTCTGCGGTGACCTTTCAAACAGTATCGTTTCAGTGGTTTTCAGTGGCGTAGCTAAGCTGTAAATACTGGATAGACTGAAAAAAATCTGCTCATCCTATATCTTTTTCTACAGCAAATGTTTATCGGCTTTTGTATCAAACTTTTGTTGCGACACAGACTCCACAAGAAGATGACCAATTATTTTCAACCCCAAACAGAATATAACAATTGTTTCAGAGCATCCTGTTAGCCAATTATATTTTTTATACCATGAAAATTGATATTTTCTCTTTTGTGTTTTTCCATCCGCTATTTTAATAAGTAAATGTACAGATGTGTGCAAACTATTAGACTCAGACGATAATATATATGATTCAAGTAACATTTATTCTATAAAGCTCATTTATTACACACTGTTTGTAACAATTAATATTTAGTATGAAACCCTTTGTTCTTTATCGTCAATTTTATGCGGTTTGGCATGCTATTCATGAGATTTTCACATTGTTTCTTGATGTCTTCATCCCTGCGCCATATTTGGATAAGTGCTTCTATGAGGTCCATCTTGGTGGTAATCGTCTTTTTTTTTTTTAAGATAGACAGACTATTTTCAATAGGATTTGCGTCTGGGCTGTTACCTGGCCAGCGAAGGACGTCTACATTATTTTCAGTCAGAAAATTAGTTACTGATATTTTTGTGACGGGGTGCTCCATTCTGCATGAAGACACATTCACCATAAGGGAACCAGTCCCTCATTTGTGGAAAAATTCGGGTTTCTAGGACTTTTTTATACTGATCCTTTCGCATAGAGTCCTACAGAATTATTTTGTGGCCAGTAATTCATGATAATTATGAAATTGTAAAAAAATGTGGTGCTGAGTCTAATAATTTACAACGTCTGTGGGTGTTGATCTCCTTTTTAAGCTCATTTTGTTCCATACAAGAACAAGTATTAGATACGTTACTTTTTGCTGACGACCAGGTTCTCATTTCTAGCTCAGAAAATGATTTACAGAAGGCCACATTTCAACTAAGTAATATTCTTAAAAATTATAATCTTAATATATCAACAAAGAAAACTAAAGTTTTAGCTTTTAAAGGGCCAGATATCTTACGAGCAAAAATATTTTGGTTGGGAAACCTATTGAGCAAGTAAATAATTTTAACTATCTAGGCTGTAATATCTCCTATTTTAAGAAGGAAGATCTTTTTAATAAACTTAGTAAATTTAATTTTATATGTGGCACAATAAAGAGATCTCTGAAATACACTAGAAGAGAAACCAAACTAAAATTCTATAAAGTTATGGCTGTACCTATATTGCTGTATGGTAGTGAATTTTGGACTTTAACCAAGAAAGAAGAAAAAACTATAGAAGCAGCTGAAATGAGGTTTTTACGTAGTGTAGCCGGTTGCACACTTTTGGATAAAAGAAAAAGTGAAGATATGAGGAATGAATTAAATATTTTTAAACTGATGGATAAAATAGAGCAATATAGGAACAATTGGAAGGAGCATGTTCAGAGTATGAAACCAGACCGAATACCAAAAATTATTTTAGATTATAATCCAGAGGGCAGAAGAAGTGTTGGTAGGCCAAAGCAGAGATGGATACAACTTTTTAATTGAAATCTATGAGACCGGAACGAGCCTAAATGGCTTAAGCCGTGAAATGTTGATGATGATGATGATGGTGATTGTTCCATACGTCCAACTTTAAAACGGTTCTTCTTTTAATTCCACAAATAATGACTTAATGTTCTCTCAGTATGAGTCATTTTACACAAAATTAATATGTAACACATAAATGCATGTACTTTTGATTAAACTAACACACAACAATGCAGCACATTCATAGAACACCAACATATCGCGGCGTATTATATCGCAGCTGAGCCTAGCCTCGCTTCCTGCTACTGAGTCGTAGCGAATCGATACCCCCTCCTCCCCGGCCTTCCCTCTAGCTTGCGAGTGCCGCTGCCTGTGAGCGAGGCCGTTCCACGTCGCAACGAGGCTTCTGCCTCAAGCCTCTCGCAGTGGAATGACTGCGAACAGTGAATTTAATATGTGAAAGGATCGGAGTGCAACCAAATGTTACGATACATCGTTATTACGATCTTATACTGTTACTAGATATAATAACTCAAGTTTTTTGTGTAGGCTAAACTTCAAAAGCCTCTTAAGAGCTTCGCCACTGGACTGGTTCTCAACTTTTGAGATACCGCAGTCCGGTAATTTATTTTTATATAAGACGAGGGCCCGGTCTCAACAGATTTACTTGTAAATACCTTTCCAATTTTTTTAAAGTTCATACTTAATATAACACCAACCAAGTCAATTTTGAATAGAACATCTAAGGCTCAACAGTTCGTATAAAACAGGTTGTAATTAATTTATTGCAGTTTTTATGTTATTTTTCTTCTCTCAAAACAATGTTTCTTTCCTATTTTATTAATTTGACACCACACAGAATGACATGTACCTAATTTTTTCTGATTTTCTTACGTTAATTTATCAAATAAATAAGTATCTAGAAGATGTAGTAAAGTTACATTATATTACTGACAACTTTAACAAATGTATACCATATTTTGGAATAGAATTAATTACTTCTTTTTATACCAATATTTTGGAGCAGAGGAAGTAATAATTAAGTAAGGCGTAATCAAAGAGTATTAGTACATTATGAAAACGATGTGACATGTTGACAAATAATTAAGTTAATTATCGAGCATTGGATTAATTGAATTTTGTAGCATGTTGTAATTTCCTCAAGCCAATATCATTAATTCATTCATGATAATTTTTATTGACATATTATCCCTTTCTGACCATAAAAAATTACACAATTTATAACATTGATGATTGTACTCGTATGTCGGCGAAACTGTTATCACATATACACACGCCAAAGGTTTTTATATATGCAGTGTATGTAGTTTTAAATTATGAATCTCTCAATTGTAAACACTACTTCCAACGCTAATAATAATTTTGAATCTAAAAACGAGCACATTAACATATCAATAGTTATAAGATATTGAAAAAAGTCTAACCTTAGTGCTCAGCCTATTTCATTTTTTAGTATATCTGAGAATTTTTAAGGTTTTAGCGAGACTAGTGATACGTTTGTTGCTGTTTTCTGTCCGTTAGCTTGTTAATTATGAATTGAAGTGATAGCAAAACGGAAACAATCAGAAAGGTTCTGTTTGATTTTAAGCACGTCATGGCAGAAAACGCAGTTTCAGAGAGATATGTAGTGAAAAAACAATTAATTCGAATTACTCATAGATTTAAAACTGCTTTCCAGTCCTTTGTTGATGATAATTGAAAAAGTTGAAGAGTATTTTCATGGAAAGGTCTGTCTCTCTGTGTTCAACAAAAGGGTTTACAATCCACATGTTTCGGCTCGAGGGATGATGCTTGGGTTTCTGTCGGTAATAACATCATCAACAAAGCTCGGAACTTGGGGACTTGTGTGTCGTGTGCATGAGTAAGGTTAAGGTACGATGTACACAAAACTCACGCTGCAAGTGCTCAAGGACAGTCGTGTGTACTAAGAAAGTGGTCACATCGAATAACAGGAAGATGGATGGGGAAACTGTGTCATTTCGAAGCCAATGACATTAAGAGAATTACAGGAAAACGGTCTGTTTGAAGAATTAGAAAATACGTGTTATTCGAATGGGTATTATAGAAGTTTAAAAATACATTTTTTAAACTTTAGGTACAGAATTCGTCGAGGAATTCGGAGGAGACACCTTATTTGTTTTCGAATGGAGAGTTTATATTTTGTAAGTTGTGCAACACATAAATTAGAGGCATTCATTGAAAGACATTGCAGTCCCTTAAATTAGTGGAAAATCTGTGCATAGCCATGGATCAAGTCGTAGAGGAGCCTGCCCTAATAGTGACACACAAATTGAAAATTATTTTCGAGAAAAATTTAGGATATAGGCCTACTTATTTTTCTCAGATACGAGATCAGCTAGCAAGTGCTGAAAATCGACCAGAAAACAGTGACAGTGAAAACATTCAGTGTTTTAAGTTTGCTCTCGTCACTTCATATGATGTGGAAATAAATTTTTCTCGTTTCATATCATATGAAGAAGTTATGGGTTCGGAAATATTCGAATACACTGTAATAAAATGTACAGAGGAGAACAGTAAAGTTGATATATTTCTCATGTTTATTTTTATTATATATTATATGCTAAAAATTATGTGTTTCAACCTGCCGTAATACTATCAATATGTTCTTCCATCAGACCTGACAGTACCTCCGTGCTGGAAGCGGGAGTTTGTTGATATTGGAGTCCGGTCGCTTAACCACGTGTAAAGACACAGTTCCCCAAGTTCCGAGCTTTGATCATCAACTTCTAGTGGGCTGCAGTATCTGAGACTGAATCCTGTGAATTTAAATCGTCTGTTCCTGTAATATCATCCGAGTACGACTGAAATAATTTATCCATACTATAAGCCTAATTCACTTTTAGACTTCCCTTTATATAAGTGAGCTTGAAACTGCAACATGCTTCTATAACCAGGAATTACGTTACAATAGCTAACTCTGCTGAATTGGAAAATTTCCAAAGAAAATTCATATCGTTATGTTCGTATAGATTTCTGCCCACTGACTCTAAGAATAGTTGTGAAAAATTGTGATCATTTCAAATGTCACAGTTCATATTACAGACGCCAAGAACTTGATTGACTATTTTTATTCGAGGTTCTTAAAGATGATGTAACCTGTGAATCGTTCATAAACAATGTTGGTCATCTTTTGTGTTCATATGAAAGGTGTGTGAACTCAATCTTTCCTACAACAGAAATTTTAATTCTCCTCTGTATCCAGTTGTATTAAAAGTGCCGACTTGTACAGCAGTAAAATTGGTTCATTTAAGCTATACTAGGACTGAGTTTTTGGCCAAAATCGCATAAATAAATAGTTTTGTTCTTTTCATGTAAATAGTTACCTTATATATTTATTTAACATTTGTCCTATATTTACCCTCCGCCCGCCATTTTGAGAGATCTGGCGGCAATTTTTAAAATGCTACGCGCAACTCTTTTAAACCTAACACACGCACTAAGAATTGCATTTTCTAAAAACTACATTTTTAGTCAATAAAAAGGTCCCCAGCAGATTACATTTGCTCCGATTTGAATGAAATTTTGCAAGAATACTCAGCATACTCCATTACACAAACCTATGCATGAAATCAGCTCTTCGCTGAAAACTGTTTATGATATGAATTTTTAATTGAAAAAAAAATGAAATAAAATTTTCATGCAAAAATTAGGATTTCTGTAATTTTTTTTATCTCATTAACCAATACTCGAATTTAAAAAACCATGCGTAGTTTTGATAATCGTGAAATGTAAGTCCTTCACAGAACATTTTAATACGAAATAACAATTCTGAAACCGGCAGGGATGTTTTGAATTTACGCATAATTTAATATCATTAAAATAAGTTAAAATTAATATCTAAGGAACTAATGCTTGAAATTTTGTTACATTTACAGAAGAACTTGATTATAGCGACCTCGTTTTGTGCGACATCTCGCCTATAACGTCAAATATTCTGTGGTCCCAATAATTCCCCATAAGACATTTGCTTTTCTACCTTGCTTAATACGACAAACGTATATGCGTCTACCTCGCATATATTACGTCATTTTCAACCTCAGTTAGGAATACAATTTTCTAAGAACCAAAGAATTTTAAGAAATATTTTGCTGAAATCTGGCAAATCATTTAGTGTTCCCTTCTATCACAGACCTCTGGAATGCAGGCAGATTCCCCATCCCATTGTAACCTGCCCGAATTCATGCAGTATTAATGGTACCTGCATGGAGTCAGTTTCGACAGGAAGTTTTCACTAAGTGCACGCATTTTAACGCAGTATGGCCACTAAAGAAGTGATTGATACTTTAGAAGCCATTAGAATTGTGAACATTTCTATGAAGTTAGAGGAGGGAGTATGAAGCTAGGAGAAGGAGCAGTGAAATTGCAACTGAAATAATGAACATAGAATGTAGCCTAATTTAGAAAGTGTATATTGGGCAAGTAGGAGACAACAGAGTAAAATGACCGATTACTTCACTCCTAAGTAAAGAAGTTAGGTGAGTAATGAACAAACTTTTTTAATACAGAAAACTATATTTATAATTCTACGTGTATTTTATTGTGTTCATGGTATGCTTAAAAGTGAATACATAAATCTAAAATAAGCCTAATTATGTTTATTATTTTTCATTTTCCATCTCACTAGACTGATAATATAAATCTCGGTTACTACGACACACGTTTATAACAACATAATTTTCAAGGTCCCTTGGGTGTCGTTATAACCAAGTTTTACTGTAGTACTATTATTTAAATGTACAGATACAACAAATACACCGAATTTGAAAGCAATTGATCAAAAACTCCTGTTCATGTCCAAACTGAGTCGAGATTGTCATTAATTTTAGTTATTGCACCATTTATTTTGTCAGCGTGGAGTTTTATGTATACGGTGACAAATGCATTAAACACAAGTCTTACAAATTAAGTCGACATTTTAAGCAGTGGAAAAGCGTTACTAATTTCGGTAACCGCTTTTGTGTAGGTATTTCACGTGGGTGAGGTGCATAAAATAATAATAGCCTATTTGCATAAAAGCTAAATTATTATAACTTTGTCCGGGTCCTAACCTCGTATATTGATTTCGTCTAGCGGGTTACAGCAGCCCGGGCGTGATGTTGCAGCTGTATATGTATAGCTCACCGTCTTCACTCTGCATTTAATTACGGAGAGTCTAGACTAATTTCCTCGTCTTAAAGAATAGACAGAGCTTGGGGTTGACTTTGTGTTAGGAACACAATAAATGCTAGGTAGACATTCCTGTGGACGAGAATTACGGCAGAATTGTGCTTAGCTCTTCAATAGCGATCCTCTGGACTTAATGTTATCGAGGGTGATACCACTCAGCGTGGTGCACCGCACACAAAACGATCTACGGCCATAATGAACTCCTTATCAGATGACACACTATGATGCTTTCCCATTTGCAGCCGACGATAAATGATTTCATTTCGCCAGAATAGGAATGGCTTTTATTATAATGATGGATGTAATGAGAGAAATCTGACCGGTGAATAAATTCAGATTTTCGAATGGTATGCTATTCTTACGGTTGCCTACCTCAGCTATCAGCAACAGTAGTCTGTTATATCTCCATGAGTATCGCCTCTGACAACCAACATCGCCACACCGCTGTTATCAGTAAAATCCGCAACTACTATCATTATAGCAACTACCATTACCATAGCAAACATGATTATCATAGCAGCCGTCGCTGCTATAGAAAATATTACCACTAAAACAACCACCTCCAACAGAAAAATCGTAGGGCAACGATCTCCGACTATACGGTTACAATCTCAACCGACACTACAGTCACAATCTCCACCAACTACACTACAATTTCCATCAATACTACAGTCAATTTTCATCAACACTACAGCTACTATCTCCACAACACTACAGCAACAATCTTCATCGACACCACAGCCACAATCCCCATCGACACTACAGCCACAATCCCCATCGACACTACAGCCACAATCCCCATCGACACTATAGCCACAATCCCCATCGACACTACAGTCATAATCCCCATCGACACTACAGCCGCACTCTTCATCGACACTTCAGCCACAATCCCCATCGATACTACAGCCACAATCCCCATCGATATTACAGCCACAATCCCCATCGACACTTCTGTCATAATCCCCATCGACACTACTCCACAATCTTCATCGACACTACAGCCACAATCCCCATCGACACTACAGCCACAATCCCCATCGACACTACAGCCACAATCCCCATCGACACTACAGTCATAATCTCCATCGACACTTCAGCCACAATCCCCATCGATATTACAGCCACAATCCCCATCGATATTACAGCCACAATCCCCATCGACACTACAGCCACAATCCCCATCGACACTACAGCCACAATCTCCATCGACACTACAGCCACAATCCCCATCGACACTACAGCCACAATCCCCATCGACACTACAGCCACAATCCCCATCGACACTACAGCCACAATCCCCATCGACACTACAGCCACAATACCCATCGACACTACAGCTACAATCCCCATCGTCACTACTGTCATAATCCCCATCGACACTACAGCCACAATCCCCATTGACACTACAGCCACAATACCCATCGACACTACAGCCACAATCTTCATCGATGCTTTAGCCGCAATCCCCATCGACACTACAGCCACAATCCCCATCGACACTACAGCCACAATACCCATCGACACTACATCCACAATCCCCATCGACACTACAGCCACAATCCCCATCGACACTACAGCCGCAATCCCCATCGACACTACAGCTACAATCCCCATCGACACTACAGCCACAATACCCATCGACACTACAGCTACAATCCCCATCGACACTACAGCCACAATCCCCATCGTCACTACAGCCACAATACCCATCGACACTACAGCCACAATACCCATCGACACTACAGCCACAATCCCCATCGACACTACAGCCACAATCCCCATCGACACTACAGCCACAATCCCCATCGACACTACAGCCACAATACCCATCGACACTACAGCCACAATCCCCATCGACACTACAGCCACAATCCCCATCGACACTACAGCCGCAATCCCCATCGACACTACAGCTACAATCCCCATCGACACTACAGCCAAAATACCCATCGACACTACAGCTACAATCCCCATCGACACTACAGCCACAATACCCATCGACACTACAGCCACAATCCCCATCGACACTACAGCCACAATCCCCATCGACACTACAGCCGCAATCCCCATTGACACTACAGCTACAATCCCCATCGACACTACAGCCACAATACCCATCGACACTACAGATACAATCCCCATCGACACTACAGCCGCAATCCCCATCGACACTACAGCTACAATCCCCATCGACACTACAGCCACAATCCCCATCGACACTACAGCCACAATACCCATCGACACTACAGCCACAATCCCCATCGACACTACAGCCACAATCCCCATCGACACTACAGCCGCAATCCCCATCGACACTACAGCTACAATCCCCCATCGACACTACAGCCACAATACCCATCGACACTACAGCTACAATCCCCATCGACACTACAGCCACAATCCCCATCGTCACTACAGCCACAATACCCATCGACACTACAGCCACAATACCCATCGACACTACAGCCACAATCCCCATCGACACTACAGCCACAATCCCCATCGACACTACAGCCACAATCCCCATCGACACTACAGCCACAATCCCCATCGACACTACAGCCACAATCCCCATCGACACTACAGCCACAATCCCCATCGATACTACAGCCACAATCCCCATCGATATTACAGCCACAATCCCCATCGACACTACAGCCACAATCCCCATCGACACTACAGCCACAATCCCCATCGACACTACAGCCACAATCCCCATCGACACTACAGCCACAATCCCCATCGACACTACAGCCACAATCCCCATCGACACTACAGCCACAATACCCATCGACACTACAGCTACAATCCCCATCGACACTACAGCCACAATCCCCATCGACACTACAGCCACAATCCCCATTGACACTACAGCCACAATACCCATCGACACTACAGCCACAATCTTCATCGATGCTTTAGCCGCAATCCCCATCGACACTACATCCACAATCCCCATCGACACTACAGCCACAATACCCATCGACACTACAGCCACAATCCCTATCGACACTACAGCCACAATCCCCATCGACACTACAGCCGCAATCCCCATCGACACTACAGCTACAATCTTCATCGACACTACAGCCACAATCCCCATCGACACTACAGCCACAATCCCCATCGACACTACAGCCACAATCCCCATCGACACTACAGTCATAATCTCCATCGACACTTCAGCCACAATCCCCATCGATACTACAGCCACAATCCCCATCGATACTACAGCCACAATCCCCATCGATATTACAGCCACAATCCCCATCGACACTACAGCCACAATCCCCATCGACACTACAGCCACAATCCCCATCGACACTACAGCCACAATACCCATCGACACTACAGCTACAATCCCCATCGTCACTACTGTCATAATCCCCATCGACACTACAGCCACAATCCCCATTGACACTACAGCCACAATACCCATCGACACTACAGCCACAATCTTCATCGATGCTTTAGCCGCAATCCCCATCGGCACTACAGCCACAATCCCCATCGACACTACAGCCACAATACCCATCGACACTACATCCACAATCCCCATCGACACTACAGCCACAATCCCCATCGACACTACAGCCGCAATCCCCATCGACACTACAGCTACAATCCCCATCGACACTACAGCCACAATACCCATCGACACTACAGCTACAATCCCCATCGACACTACAGCCACAATCCCCATCGTCACTACAGCCACAATACCCATCGACACTACAGCCACAATACCCATCGACACTACAGCCACAATCCCCATCGACACTACAGCCACAATCCCCATCGACACTACAGCCACAATCCCCATCGACACTACAGCCACAATACCCATCGACACTACAGCCACAATCCCCATCGACACTACAGCCACAATCCGCATCGACACTACAGCCGCAATCCCCATCGACACTACAGCTACAATCCCCATCGACACTACAGCCACAATACCCATCGACACTACAGCTACAATCCCCATCGACACTACAGCTACAATACCCATCGACACTACAGCCACAATCCCCATCGACACTACAGCCACAATCCCCATCGCCACTACAGCCGCAATCCCCATCGACACTACAGCTACAATCCCCATCGACACTACAGCCACAATACCCATCGACACTACAGATACAATCCCCATCGATACTACAGCCGCAATCCCCATCGACACTACAGCTACAATCCCCATCGACACTACAGCCACAATACCCATCGACACTACATCTACAATCCCCATCGACACTACAGCCACAATCTCCATCGACAC
This sequence comes from Periplaneta americana, assembly GCF_040183065.1. Taxonomy (NCBI): domain Eukaryota; kingdom Metazoa; phylum Arthropoda; class Insecta; order Blattodea; family Blattidae; genus Periplaneta; species Periplaneta americana. The sequence continues at coordinate 165,246,372 of NC_091122.1, read as the reverse complement.
TACAGCCACAATACCCATCGACACTACAGCCACAATCCCCATCGACACTACAGCCACAATCCCCATCGACACTACAGCCGCAATCCCCATCGACACTACAGCTACAATCCCCATCGACACTACAGCCACAATACCTATCGATACTACAGCTACAATCCCCATCGACACTACAGCCACAATCCCCATCGTCACTACAGCCACAATACCCATCGACACTACAGCCACAATACCCATCGACACTACAGCCACAATCCCCATCGACACTACAGCCACAATCCCCATCGACACTACAGCCACAATCCACATCGACACTACAGCCACAATCCCCATCGACACTACAGCCACAATCCCCATCGACACTACAGCCACAATACCAATCGATACTACAGCCACAATCCCCATCGATATTACAGCCACAATCCCCATCGACACTACAGCCAAAATCCCCATCGACACTACAGCCACAATCCCCATCGACACTACAGCCACAATCCCCATCGACACTACAGCCACAATCCCCATCGTCACTACAGCCACAATCCCCATCGACACTATAGCCACAATCCCCATCGACACTACAGCCACAATCCCCATCGACACTACAGCCACAATCCCCATCGACACTACAGCCACAATCCCCATCGACACTACAGCCACAATACCCATCGACACTACAGCTACAATCCCCATCGTCACTACTGTCATAATCCCCATCGACACTACAGCCACTATCCCCATTGACACTACAGCCACAATCCCCATCGACACTACAGCCACAATCTTCATCGATGCTTCAGCCGCAATCCCCATCGTCACTACAGCCACAATCCCCATCGACACTACAGCCACAATACCCATCGACACTACAGCTACAATCCCCATCGACACTACAGCCACAATCCCTATCGTCACTACAGCCACAATACCCATCGACACTACAGCCACAATCCCCATCGACACTACAGCCACAATCCCCATCGACACTACAGCCACAATCCCCATCGACACTACAGCCACAATCCCCATCGACACTACAGCCACAATCCCCATCGACACTACAGCCACAATCCCCATCGACACTACAGCCACAATCCCCATCGACACTACAGCCACAATCTTCATCGACACTACAGCCACAATCCCCATCGACACTACAGCCACAATCTTCATCGATACTTCAGCCACAATCCCCATCGACACTACAGCCACAATCCCCATCGACACTACAGTCACAATCCCCACACTACAGCCACAATCTTCATCGATACTTCAGCCGCAATCCCCATCGTCACTACAGCCACAATCTCAACGAAGACTAGAGCCACAATCTCCTCAAATTCTAGAGCCACAATCTCCTCAAAGACTACAGCCACAATCTCAACCAACACAATAGTCACAATTTTCACCAACACTACAGTCAAAATCTCCAACACCACAGCCACAATCTCCACCAACACTACAGCCAAAATCTCCAATACTACAGCCATAATCTGCTTCAATACTACCGTCACTATCTCCACCAACACTACAGCCACAATTTCCCCCAACACGATACCTACAATCTCTGCCGACAGAACGGCGACAATCTCCACCAACACGGCGCCGATAATCTCCAACAACACGACAGTAGAATTTCCACCAATAGTACAGACACAATCTCCAATGCGATATATACAAACAAACCATTTAGACGTTTTTCTGGAGGTTCATTTTATTCTGCAACCTTCATTCCGATGTGGAGCCGTCTATTCTAGTTTCTGTGTAAAACTACTATATTTCTTCCAAACTAATGATCTGATTCAGTTCACATTTAGTACTGCTGTACCAGTCAACTCAATCGAGAATGTCGTACATAAGAGGTAATACATTTCATTATAGAGAATGATTTGACAAAGAGGAGCAGTAGTACTTCAAATCAGCTCTAATGATTTTTTTTGCTGTTTTATACTTTACAGATTAGACAATGCCAATTGAAACTGTAGGATCGCATGTCTACGAGAACTTTTGTGACGGAAAAAGAAATATTGCGCAGAAATGTATGCCTACTATTAAAATCGAAGAAAATTGCCTCGGACAAAAGTTGCTTGGCATAGAGAACTCTATGTGAATTATTTAGAAACGAATGTCACATTCCCATTGTACATCTTGTGCATTCCAAAAGAATTCAGTTTCTCATATTATCAGTCACATTGCTGTCTTACGTTACATAACCGAATTTTTACGTCATGCTTTACATTTTTCGATGTTACCTCGCCCGACATAAATACACACGCTCGCTGTTGCACATCCGAACGCACAAAGAGACTTGTAAATTCACTTGGAACAGTTACTTATTAATGGAACAACGGGAATAAGGGAAGAAGGATGGAAGGTAGAATTAAAGAATTAAAAAAAACTGGAAGGTTATAACAGATATAAAAAAAGCGAAGAAATTTAAGTTCATTTATAAAGTCCTAAAAGTATTATATGCAGTGACGGTGCGTCAATAAGAGCACAAGAGCACGTGAACACCTTGTTTCCATTAATGAACGACTAGTTTTATTATTTGATATCGTAATGACGTAGTGGGGATGTATAATATCAGAATCGAGTATTTTAAACTTCCCGCATCTTGCTTAAACTTCTTATGTAAATTGGCAACATCCCTTCACGTACAAGCCGTGCTCTTTTCGAGATGGTTACAGGAATTTCACGCATGCGCGGGAGAAAATTGTTTTTAGCTGGCCGCTTATGGCTCGTCAAGAGCACAAAGCGTTAAGTGAACATGATGAGTATCTATCCTACAGATGTCAGGTGCATCGGTGCCTATCGTTCACGTGCTATTTCTCGAGGAGGAAATTTAAAAGCCTGTAGATGTCAGCATCTGACTGTAGGAACGTTTACTTTACGTAGATGTGTGTGTACAGTGCTGCTACGAGAGTGTAGTTTGTGAATTACTATACTTCAGAGTCGGCATAATAGCATAGTTTGGCTTTCAAACACGTGCTGGCTGACTGTGGTGGTATGAATTTAAGTATCTGTATTGTAGTGTATAATATTTAAGAATAATATTTACTGGCATGTATTTATAGTAATCAATCTATGCGAATGGGATTACAGTACTGGTATAGGCTATAGTGTATCAGTGTGTTGTGAATCAAAATATATTACTGAACACACGCGTTTGTAAATAACGGGACTTTGGTATGTATTCATTATTAACAAACGTGAACAATGAACTCTGTTCAATGAAATTTGGAACAGTAAAGAACTGGGTAAACTGGCTTACCAGGAAAAATTGGAAATAGAAAGACTGAGTTTCATTATTATTATTATTATTATTATTATTATTATTATTATTATTATTATTATTATTATTATTACATGTCGTTTTGAATTTATATAAGGTTTTTTTCGATAGTGAAACATTGGAATCATGACATTTCATATTAGACTAAACGTACAATTTCAAATTCTTTTCGATTTTTGAACCACAAAATTGTGAACACACATAATATTTTATCACGATTATATGTAATTATTTAAATAAAATGATGAATCAATGAATCAATAAGTAGATACATATGTAAGTAAGTAAATAAAGATGAATAAATATGGGAAATGCCTGTTATTATTCGGTTGAGAAACTTTTGTCATCTAGTCTGCTGTCAAAAAATCTGTAAGTTAGAATTTATAAAACCAATAATTGATTAAATGGCGATCTTACTTGTGTTAATTATGTAAGAATGTGCGTCTTACAGCTGTTTCGGTGCTACTTGACACCATCCTCAGAGCCTAATAGATCTCGGCGCTATCTCAACTTCGCTGCCTGTTGTGTGGGTGCGTTCGTGTGATGAAAAGTTGTGTCAAATAGTGTGTGTGTTCCGAAATTGATCTGTGTGTTGAGTATTTGATTAGGGTGTGTTTTATTGTGTCTGTATATTTCATATTGTTCTAGTGTGTTGAGTTTGTATATTTCATATTGTTCTAGTGTGTTGAGTTGAGACACACACTATTTGATACAACTCTTCATCACACGAACGCACCCACACAACAGGCAGCTAAGTTGAGATAGCGCCGAGATCTAGTAGGCTCTGAGAATGGTGTCAAGTAGCACCGAAACAGCTGTAAGCCGCACATGCTTACATAATTAACACGAGTAAGATCGCCATTTAATCAATTATTTATATTCAAGTGTTAAAAGTAGTGTACGAAAGATTCAACATGGATTTATAAAACAGTTATATTACCGGTTGTTCTGTATGGTTGTGAAACTTGGACTCCACTTTGAGAGAGGAACAGAGATTAAGGGTGTTTGAGAATAAAGTTCTTAGGAAAATATTTAGGGCTAAGGGGGATGAAGTTACAGAAGAATGGAGAAAGTTACACAACGCAGAACTGCACGCATTGTATTCTTCACCTGACATAATTAGGAACATTAAATCCAGACGTTTGAGATGGGCAGGGCATGTAGCACGTATGGGCGAATCCAGAAATGCATATAGTGTGTTAGTTGGGAGACCGGAGGGAAGAAGACCTTTGGGGAGACCGAGACATAGATGGAGAATGATATTAAAATGGATTTGAGGGAGGTGGGATATGATGATAGAGACTGGATTAATCTTGCTGAGGATAGGGACCGATGGCGGGCTTATGTGAGGGCGGCAATGAACCTCCGGGTTCCTTAAAAGCCAGTAAGTAAGTAAATGTATTATATGTAATTATTTAAATAAAATAATGAATCAATAAGTAAATAAATATGTAAGCAAGCAATAAATAAACATGTAAGTAAATAAATAAGTAAAAATAAATAGTTGAAGAAATAAATGAATAGGTAAATAAGTAAGTAAATATGTAAGTAAATAAGCCCCTCGCCTTGGCGTCGTGGTCTAAGGCAGCCTGCCTAGGATTCGCGTTACGGAAGGCGCGCTGGTTCGAGTCCTCATGGGGGAAGAAATTTTCTTATGACATTTCGGCGAGTTTATGGGACCGGTGCCCACCTAGCATCGTGGTGCACTTGGGGAGCTACGATAGGTGGCGAAATCCGGTTGCGAAAGCCAACTATAACGGTGGGGGGATCATTGTGCTAGCCACACGATACCTCCATTCTGGTTGGATGATCGTCCACCTCTGCTTCGGCATGTGAACGTTAGGCGAGCAGCCGTCTGGTCGGTCTGGGCCCTCCAAGGTCTGTGGCGCCACGGATTATTATAATTATTGTAAAATAAAGAAGGACATAAGTAAGTAAATAAATAAATATAAATAAATAAATAAATAGGCCTAAGTAACTAAGTAAATAAATCAGTAAATAAGTAAGTAAATAAGTAAGTAAATAAGTAAATAAATAAATAAGTAAATAAATAAATAAATGAATAAGTAAATAAATAAGTAAATAAATAAATGAATAAGTAAATAAATAAGTAAATAAGTAAATAAATAAGTAAATAAGTAAATAAATAAATAAGTAAATAAGTAAATAAATAAATAAGTAAATAATTAAGTAAATAAGTAAATAAATAAGTAAATAACTAGGTAAGTAAATAAGTAAATAAATAAGTAAATAACTAGATAAGTAAATAAGTAAATAAATAACTAAGTAAATAAATAAGTAACTGAGTAAATAAATAACTAAATAACTAAGTAAGTAAATAAGTAAATAAATAAATAAGTAAATAAGTAAATAATTAAACAAATAAATAAGTAAATAAATAAATAAATAAGTAAATAAATAAATAAGTAAATAAGTAAATGAGTAAATAAGTAAATAAATAAGTAAATAAGTAAATAAATAAGTAAATAAGTAAATAAATAAGTAAATAACTAAGTAAGTAAATAAGTAAATAAATAAGTAAATAACTAGGTAAATAAATAAGTAACTGAGTAAATAAATAAGTAAATAACTAAATAAATAAGTAAATAACTAAATAAATAAGTAAATAACCAAGTAAATAAGTGAGTAAATAAGTAAATAAATAAATAAGTAAATAAATAAATAAGTAAATAAATGAGTAAATAAGTAAATAAATAAGTAAATAAGAAAGTAAATAAGTAAACGAACGAACGGAGGGAGGGAGGCGGGAAGGAAGGCGGGAAGGAGGGAAAGATGAATGAATGAATGAATGAATGAATGAATGAATGAATGAATGAATGAATGAATGAATGAATGAATGAATGATCGTTTCTAATGTCACATTTGTATTTACAAAAATTAGGATTTACAGGTGAAACGAATGTTGAACTACAAGTATATTATATACTTTGCTTTGATTCGGTTACATTACGCTTAAATGCATTCAGCGACACACTTCTTTCCCTTATACTGCGCATAATTACGAAGGAAAAACACATTACGCTCACAATAATGTGATTCGCAACATAACAAATGAAATGAATTGATGCCAAACGCGTGAAACATTCGAGAATAACACAAAAATTTGCATCAACTTCTTGACACGCATTTCTTTTGCATGTAAGTAAACATGTACGATTTTAGTAGGATATTTACAGAGGAGAAAAAAATATTGAGGCCGATTTAATTTTAAGGAAACGATGAGAATGGAAAGTATATTGTGAAAAGCTTCTAGCATCAAGTCTTCGCTGTTCCTTTACGTGATTTTATAACAAGAATAATACAATGATTTATATCCAAATGTCTGCGATTTGAACGCCTGTAATTTTTATTGCGAATTGTAAACCAAGAAGCCACCAAAGCATAAAACCCCTGCAAATCAAATTTCCCAGCTAGTTGGTACTTTTAACGTCATTTGCGAATGGAAATCCACTCTCTCTGTTGAACCGCAGCACGTGCGTCGCCCGTTGAGCTTCGTTATTAATGTTGTGGCCTTTGGGATTAATCGCGGTGTAGCTGTGTGAAACAAAACTCTTATCAGACATCACACCGGAGACTAATTCACACCTCTGTTGATGCAGACCTACGTCGCTCAGAGACTCTTCGCTTTGTAGCAACAAAAACCCAATCATTAACATTTGGGACAAGAGTTCTTGGACATACTCGACAACAGAGTCTATTATACCAAGATTTAAGCTTTCTGAATTCTAGATACGGTGCACAAAAGGTCGAACTCTTGAAGTAATACTAAATACAAACATACTTTTATTTATTTATTTTATTTTTTATTTAAATTAAACTATTACAGCAAATTCAGTGACAGGAATTCCACATCATCTCAATGTTATCTGAAATATATGGTAAACATTTCATTCAGATAGATACAATAATTTCTGAGAAAACGGGTTATTTATGTTGAAAAATGTAGTTTAAGTAAATCGCGTTTGAAGTAAACATTTCCATAAAAATTCGCCTATTATAGAAAAATTATTTAAAACCCTCCTGGTTAGTAGTCCCTATCTTCTTCTCTATTTGCTCACCTAATACTGCCCTCCTTCTCTTGGATCTTGCTTCTTTGGTTGTGTTTGTTACTCCTATCATTCACAATGTGTCGAAGTTCGCCATGTTTTTCGAGGTATTATATCCTATTTTAATACCTAGATCCTTCAGCACCTGTATTCTTGCAGTGTAGCGTGATTAAAGCATCTAGTACAAGTTCCAACGTTGACATACCAACAAACACATTTTTTCGTCACGGTACCAAACAACGTTATTGAACGATTCATTAGTATTCTGAATTTTTCTTCTCAAACATTTTTTAGTAAATCAAAATGGGCAAGATCTTGAAACACAAGCTTTATGGAGCATTAATTTTACTACAAAACAAGCCAAACCAGAGCCTTCTAAGACAACTAGTTCCTGAGATAATAATTTTTTTGTTAAAAGTGGTAATTTTTTTCTCTAAAAAATGAGTACACTAATATTTTTAAAAACATATTTAAAATAGTAAATATTCTAATAAATCAAACACCAAATTTTCAGAATGAACCATACTTTCATAAAATGTAAAAAAAAAATAATAATAAATAAAAATGTCAATTTGTTTCATTTTGGATCTTAATGACTCCCTTTAACTGAATTTAGGAAATTACACAAAATAAACTGTTTTCATCCTACAACAGACATTAACAACAACCCAGGTTGCCAGGCGACGATAGAAAACAAAAGATGTGATCATGTGAATGAAATTATAAACAAATGAATACTCTTTAAAATTTAAGTATCATAATATGGGAGGAGAGTGAAAACTAAAATGCAATTATGATTGGTTTTAAAACTTCCCCCTCAATATCTAAATTGACGTGTTTTTTGTTTAAAATAGTTACTATTCATTGAAATAAATAGTTACTTAAACTGGGAAGTTTTGAATTTAAAGTCCCTGGATCGCGCGTGCGAATGTTTTTCGTTGCGTAGTATAGATAGATAACACAGGCTAAAGGGATGTCAAGGTTAGAAGATTATTTTATACAGCTGACTTCCATTAATTGCAGTACAGTCTCATTTGTGGCGATGCAGTAAGAATTAGAACAGCGAATATTCATTTACGGTACGCATATGTAAAGAAATCGTACAAAAAGTGTCATACTATATTTTTACGGAAATATGAGCTACTGGAATTCAACAACCAACTGATTCAACAATTTAAATAAAAAGACAAGACGCATAAATTACGTTCTAACTGAACAAAAACTCGATGACCACGAAATCGTTAGAAAGTTAGATAAACAGGCAGGTGTATCCAAGACACCAACCTGGAAAACGACGAAATTGTTGAAACTAAAACCTTATGGCAGTGATGTCAACTGATGCCCATAGGAGCAAGCGCGCGCTTTAGAGCCCAGGAGAGCCTGAGCGCTTTACAACGGAAAGGAAAGAGACAAACGAAAGAGGTAGTATATACCGCTTGGTCGAGCTATATACAGAGATGGCCAGCACTGATTCAATGGATAAAGGGAAGAGAACTTATTAAAACTGTATCCTTCTTAATTTTTAGATTTGCCTGAGAAGTATAAGTGCATTATAAGAATGTAAGTTTTAATTTAAATGTTCATTTTTCACAAGTCTGCTTTTTTATTCAAAAGGAATATTTTCTCAACTTTTTTACAGAAAAGTGAAATTTTCAGATAAGTTTGTTTAGTAGCCTTACAGGTACTAAAACAATGTTTTCGTAAGTCTAATATGTCGTAAATACGTATTAGGCCTACTGAAGATAGTGTATTAAAATGTTTGAAAATTTTCGCATGGAAAATGTCTGTAAGAAAATGAATTAACAAAGCAAATACTGTTATATCACAAACAAAAGATATGTGCCTATATGTTGGTAAAACGTCAACTCTATAGCTTCAGCAGATTTCGAGATAATTTAATATTCTGAACAGAAAGTTGCGCACCAATATCACCTAAAAGCATAATGCGATAAGAGTTTTATTATTTTAATATTAGTTACAGCTAAAACATATACCTTGACAACTTTGCTTTGTACTATAATATTGTTTTGATTACTTTTATAAGGCTAAAGATACCACCAATATCAATTTCAACTTATCATGTCATATTCAGTGTCTTTCTTTGGGATAACACTTTCTTTGTGAATGATGTGTTTAATTCACTTAGTACAGTATAGTTGTAGTTATTGTGGAATTTGTGTGAATATTCCTTCTTTACTCTTTATTATGTTATTAACGTTTAAAACACAACTGCAATATTAGGCTAAGAAATAGGTGTTAGTACTTTCGTTTTACAGACAATATTGAAAATAACAAACAGAAAGAAGCCATATAAAAATAACGACATAAAATTTCACGTTCCGTTTGAAGTTTGTGCACCACTATTTCCTTAATCCAACAGGCTGCTTATTCCTCCTAGCATACCTAGCGCTTAATGCCCGCGCACGACGTCAAGGTCAGAAAAATGCGCTTGCTTTGACATCACTGCCTTATGGTCTGGAGTCAAATTCTAGGTCGCGGTCTGACTCTGATGCAGTGACACGTTCTTGATGCCTCAAGAGAGCGTTAACTAAATGCCAAGCCCGTCCCAAAGCAATTTCCCACACCATGCAGGTTAGAAAATTTAATCCACAGTCTCTGCCTCCAAATATCACGCGGTGAGCATTTCCTATGCCTGCAGAGGGACCGTATTGTGATTTATTGATTGTTTTACTTGTACACTGAAATTAATGACGTTATAAATAATGACTTGTAACGCGTTTTGCTTTTTTTTTTTTGTAATTGCTTCATAATTTCTCTTTGTTTTGAACGTATAAATTAATGGAATTTGTGTAAATCATTGCGATTCGTGCGTGAGTTTAGAATGGTGAGGGGAATTGCCATCGGGGAAGGTTATTTATATTGTTTTTCCAGTCGCAACTACAAAATACCATCTGAAAAATGTTACTCTAAGTGTTTGAATATCGTCAAACTTGAAAATATGGTGAATGATCCCACGAATGAGCCATCCACTTAGCACAGTGGTAAGAAGCTGATCGCCTGATCCGAGCTGTGCTCAGATGTGCGTTCGAATCCCGCTTCACTGGTTACCTGCTTGTACAGGGACATCATTTTATTTTTACTTAAATTTTTATTGTACCTGAGTTTTTTAATGTACTTCACTCCCACCCCTTCTACTAATAAAGTTCAACCGTCCTCCACACAGATCCAAGACTGCACATACAGTCATAGTAACCTTACAGTCATAGTAAACAGTACGTTCCAAAAATATGTTCGCTTTCAATATTGAATAATTTCCGCACACGTACTGTCGTCCATTTGCCTACGTCGTATCCCGGTTTCCCCCACCAGCTTTTATTCGCCAGCTAGTGGCTGGGCTGTCTTAGCTCTTTTCTGAGAACATTAATTTCTGTTAGGAATTGGACGTCTACGTAATATTATACAACTGTTTAAAATAACTTAAATATAAGGGCCTTGTTAATTAATTAACTGTCAAGTGATTTCCTCCCTTTCTACGACCCTACGACATAACCACTTGGACAGACAGTAGATAGTATGTCTGAGTAATTTTATCTTTTCGGATAGGGCAGAAGTGAAGATTAAATTTACAGTACGTAAGGTACCCTTTTATAGAGTAGGTACAGAATTATTTCAACATGAGTTACTAGTACGAAGAACGAAACTGGTAATTGGGATTACGTACAATAGTCTATAGTGCGATAATATGCACAATAGAACTGAAGCCTGTATCGAAATGAACGGCCACCATTTTCAAAAATGTGTTTAAATATCCATATTGTGATTATTTTTCAATTTAACTTCATTTTCTATATTGTATGCTAATGTGCTGTAGACAGTATAATATACACTGCATAATGAATACGTACACATGGACAGCTCAGTTCATGAGTAAAAACACGCATTGTTAATACTGTACTATATTTTGATTAAACAAAAACCTAATGAAAATTATCAAACTCAAAAGCGCAATATTTCCTAGTTTACGTAACTGGATGAACTACTTTTCTTCCCTCCTATACCTAGTAAAGTGATCTGTTTGTATATTACGCCAGTATCATCGAACTCCAGTCGTGGAACGGGGTAGCAAACGGCGTTGATCCAGAGGTATAGCCAAGTTAATATTAAAAATGTTAGTAAAAATAAAATGATGTCCCTGTATTTTTCAGAGGATTTTCCTGACTGTAAGGTGATCTGAGGTAACTCTTTCCAGTTTCTTTCTTCTTCCCTTCCTGTTTCTATTCTTTTACTCATATCTTTCTAACCTTTTTCATCATTTTCTTGTCTTCTTATTTTCCTTTTCGTAATTATCTTAAATTCCTTTACCCATTCCTTTCTTAATATTCTTCCATTTTCTTTTCTTCGTCATTTTCTTATCTCCCTTTTTACACATTTCCTCACCTTCTTCACTTTGTTTTCTCATCCTCTTAACTTATTTTTCCCCTTTTCTTGCTCGTTTCTGCTCCTTTTCCCTTACCGTTTTATTTTTCATTCTTATCTTTTACCTTTTTTCCTTCATCTTTTCATTTTCTCTCACACCATCCTTTTTTTTTCCTTTTACCTCCATCTGCTCTGTTTTCTTTTCATTTACTCCGTCTTGTATTTCTTTTTCACTTATTTTATTCAATCACCCTCTATCCTCTTCTTTTCCTTAGGTTCTTCTCTTCCCTTTTTGTATCTTGCCGAGTAACGTTTAGACACGACCTAAATTAATAGAAAAAATGAGACGTTATACGCAGTCATAGGAATTTCCTCAAATAACCTGCTACTTTTTCTTCTTATCTTCTTTCTCTTTTTTCTTTAACTTTATATTTTCCCTTTTCCCTTCTTTTGCTCTTCATCTCTTTTCCCCCTCATCTTCCTCTTCTTGTTCATATCATCTTCCTTCTTTCCCCTCTTCCCCGCTATGCATCCAGACATTATAACCACTTGCACTTAAGGGAAGGTTTGGAATTGAAACGACAAAAATGGCGTTTTTAACTTCCAATTCAATTAAATTTCCGGGTGTTTTTTTTTTTTTGAAACAGAGTAAATAGTTTATTAAAATTATAATTTACGCCCTTTAAATGGCATGTTTTGAAGCATGCTATACTACATAAGCACTAATAATAAAATTTATTTTTATCACTGTTTTTCTCAAAATAACATTTTGTAATCTTCACTGTTCCTTTTTCTCAGAAACTACAATTAGAATTTCATTCATATTTTGCACAGATGCTTATTACACTGTATTACACCAAGTAACGAACAATCATATTGATACCAGTACGTCTTAAGACTCGTTCGTATCGCATATTAAATTTTCTGAAAATGATTTTTTTTCGATTGGAAATGTTGAATATTACAGATATTTTTATGTGATGTTAATGAAGAGGTTATATTCTCTCTTCCTCAGATTGTAACATATGGTTCCAAACATGTGTGAAAAAATTTTTATACTTCTTCCTAAGATAGTTTTTGAGGAAAGGTACATTAAAATCAATGTTTTGAGTTACTGACTTACGTACTGGCCTTTAAGGAACCCGGAGGTTCATTACCGCCTTCACACAAGCTCGCCATAGGTCCCTACCCTGAGCAAGATTAATCCAGTCTCTATCATCATATCCCACCTCCCTCAAATCCATTTTAATATTATCTTCCCATCTACGTCTCGCATCCCCAAAGGTATTTTTTCCTCCGGCCTTCCAACTAACACTCTATATGCATTTCTAGATTCTTCCATCGTACTACATGCCCTGCCCATCTCAAACGTCTGGATTTAATGTTCCTAATTATGTCAGGTGAAGAATACAATGCGTGCAGTTCTGTGTTGTGTAACTTTCTCCATTCTCCTGTAACTTCATCCCTCTTAGCCCCAAATATTTTCCGAAGCACCTTATTCTCAAACACCCTTAACCTATGTTCCTCTCTCAAAGTGAGAGTCCAAGTTTCACAACCATAAAGAACAACCGGTAATATAACTGTTTTATAAATTCTTACGTTCAGATTTTTTGACAGCAGACTGGATGATAAAAGCTTCTCAACCGAATAATAACAGGCATTACCCATATTTATTCTATGTTTAATTTCCTCCCGAGTATCATTTATATTTGTTACTGTTGCTCCCAGATATTTGAATTTTTCCACCTCTTCAAATGATAAATTTTCCAATTTTTATATTTCCATTTCGTACAATATTCTGGTCACGAGACATAATCATATACTTTGTCTTTTCGGGATTTACTTCCAAACCTGTCTCTTTACTTGCTTCAAGTAAAATTCCCGTGTTTTCCCTAATCGTTTGTGGATTTTCTCCTAACATATTCACGTCATCCGCATAGACAAGCAGCTGATGTAACCCGTTCAATTCCAAACCCTCTCTGTTATCCTGGACTTTCCTAATGGCATGCCTTAGAGTAAAGTTAAAAAAGTGTTTTGAGTTACTGAAAAAAAATATAATTTCAAAGAACTCGTCAATGTAGCTAAACAATTCATGTAATCAGAACGAAATTCATGTGGGATTTATAAGATATGTACAGATTTTTGGAAAATTTCATAATTATTAGTCTAGTAGTTTCCAAAATTGAAATAAAATTAAATGATAACCTGTCAGATTAATCACTTCAGTCTTCAACCTCTCCTTAAATGTGATCGTACAGCTGCAAGTTCATTAATTAGAAATTCGTAATGCAGTGTTGGCCACTTCGTAACATAAAAGTAAGATATGCGTAACATAAGAAAACAGACAGGCAACAGAAGAACATCAATGCCAGTCTCTGTCAGTTTTCCGCGCGACTTCAAGGTCATAAGCCTCCAACGGCGCTTACACAGTGAGGACAACACATCTGTAACTGTCATCCACATCATCTGTCACTCTACGACGAGTGAGGAGCTCTGCTAAAAACTGTTCATGTGCATCAGAAAGCTAATCGAAATGTCCGCTTTGCTTTGCCCTTTGCTCACCGCTCTTCCTACGGGATTGCCTCTGCTGTGGGTGGCACGTAATGGACTCGACAGTGTGGCCCGCAACACTCGTGGCGGCGACGACGTGTTGTTGCATCGTGCGAGGAAAATGTGGGAGGTCAAACATCCAGAAACACATGAGGGCACAATCTCAAGGGAAGGCCAGAGACGCCACATTGCACAATGGTCCAAAACTTAAATCTAGCGGGACAAAATAATTAATTACTTCTCTCCTACCTAACAGATTTTTATGAAACTTTGTACAGTAGTTACAGGTAGCATATTTGTTTTGCACACAAACTCTCATTGTGTTTGTGTAAAAGAAACTACCCCATTATAGGGAGTGAATTTAGAAAAAATTATCAACTTTTATCCTATCTAATAGATTTTTATGAAACTTTGTACAGTAGTTACAGGCGGCATATTTGTTTTGCATACAAACTCTCATTGTGTTTGTGTAAAAGAAACTACCCCATTATAGGTGGTGAATATAGACAAAATTATCAACTTTTCTCTTATACAATATATTTTTATGAAACTTTGTACAGTAGTTACAGGTAGCATATTTGTTTTGCATACAAACTCTCATTGTGTTTGTGTAAAAGAAACTGCCCCACTATAGGTGGTAAATTTAGACAAAATTATCAACTTTTCTCCTATCTAACAGATATTCATTAATCTTTATAAAGTAGTTGCAGATAACATATTTTTATATACAGAATCTCATTACATTTGTGTAAAAGAAACTTCCCCATTATAGGGTTTGAATTTAGACAAAATTATCAACTTTCCTCCTATGTAATAGATTTTATGAAACTTTGTACAGTAGTTACAGGTAGCATATTTATTTTGCATACAAACTCTAATTGTGTTTGTGTAAAAGAAACTGCCCCACTATAGGTGGTAAATTTAGACAAAATTATCAACTTTTCTCCTATCTAACAGATTTTCATTAATCTTTATAAAGTAGTTACAGATAACATATTTTTTATACACAAACCTCATGACATTTATGTAAAAGAAACTATCCCATTATAGGGGTTGAATTTAGACAAAATTGTCAACTTTTCTCCTATCTCACGGATTTAGCAAGTTACATACCTTGTACTTCTGTTTCATTCAAAGTCTATCTTGGCACTATCCTGTTGAGCATTAAACAATAATAATAATTCACTCAATAATTTTGTTTGTTCGTGTATCCACTTTTTAAAACCACTAATATTAAACTTTAGGAAAACGTATTATGTGTCTTTCTCATGTTAAATTTCACATTACTCGTTAACATGTTTCAGCCTGTTATTGGCCATCATCAGAACTGGTTGTTGTTGCTGGTCTTGGCGCTTTTTGTTTGTGTTTCCTGTGGGTATTTTTGTGTAGTGCATACATGGGCACAATTTTCGGTTACGTGAGGCACTCGATTTGAAATAGTTTGTTTACTAGGAGAGGAGACTGCAGAGTAGGATGGGAAATATAAACTGCTGTGACCTGCGTCACCTTATCGTAATCGCTAAGGCGGTCAGTGGCGAATTATTAGGAAAGCGCTTGGTTAACGTGAGAAACTCGAAAACTTTTATTCAATTTGGCAAATTAATTCGGCAGCTTTAATCATAAACCTCTTTACTATTTCTCCATCATTGAATTGATTTAAATCACAGGCGAGAAATTGCGTATCTAGACAATAATATTCCATCACGTTGTTTGCGTTTATTTTCTCGAATATTCTGGCGTTTCTCAAAATTACTTAATAGATCTGCAAGTTCTCGACCTAAAATAATTTCAGAAAATCATATTTCGTTTCCTATGTACATTTGATACTTTTTTTTTATAAATTTCTTTTGGAAATAATACGTACAGACAACATTTAATTCCTCGTACTTTTAATGCAGCGTGTTTAAGGTATAATGTCGTATTTAGTATACTATGCAAATGTTAAGATCATACATTTTCTTCGGAATAGTACGAAAAATAACATTTAATTTGTCTTACCTTCTAATTCAGCATGTTCTTTATGACATAAGGAGTAATGTCGTTGTATATTAAATTTATTAATGCCTAATAGGATTTTCGAGCATAACATACATCGTATGTTCTCCCCTTCTAAACAGCAAAAAAACTTTTCCTCCCATTTCTCAAGAAATAATCGTTTTCTAATGCGTATACACTGCTTTGATAATGCCATTTTGCCACTACTGATATCGCTTATGAAACTGATATAGAACCTGCCGTCCACACCTGTGGAGTAACGGCTAGAGCGTCTGGCCGCGAAACCAGGTGGCCCGGGTTCGATTCCCGGTCGGGGCAAGTTATCTGGTTGAGGTTTTTTCCGAGATTTTCCCTCAACCCAATATGAGCAAATGCTGGGTAACTTTAGTTGCTGGACCCCGGACTCATTTCACCGGCATTATCACCTTCATCTCATTCAGTCGCTAAATAATCTAAGATGTTGATAAAGCGTCGTAAAATAACCTACTAAAATAAAAAAAAATAGAACCTGCCCACGCCTAGGAGCTGCGTGAGGGAGGAACGGGGACTGTGAAGATGATGTCACTCAGAGCGATAAGCTCTGTGAAGGTCAGTGAGGCATTATTTCTCAAGTGAGGCACGATGCCCATCTGTGGTGTAGTGTAATGTAGAGTCAAAGAGTGTGTGTTCTGAAATTGAGTTGTGTGTTGAGAATTTTATTTGGATGTGTTTTATGCATAAACGGTTCACACAATTATAGAGCTTCGGTAGATCCCTTGTCATTTTTTCTGTATCAGCGTTATTGGAAACTTGTGTTTTCGTGAAAATCTTGGAATGGACTTTTTACTGCGTCACAGTATTTTCGTTTTGTATTCCTTGTAATGAGAAAGTAAAACACGCGTTGTTTGCCGCTAACTTGAAGTCTCCACCCTTTTCCAGAGTAAGCAGGGTTAATCACGCGGAATTACGCTATTTACTCCGCGAGGCGACAGGCATCACGAAATTCTGGCTTCAAAGTGAATTACAAGTTGGGACTGCCGGTGGAACCCGCGCCGACTGCGGTTGTGGTCACGTGGGAGTGTGGTGTGCTGCCTACTTTACACACCAGCCCTTTGATGTTGGACGCAGGAGTCCGGCTGAAATTAGTGTCGTGCACGAGAATGGCGGAAATACACGTCTTTTGCGCCACCGCCAACGCAGCAGTGCTGCGGAAGACGAAGATTTTCCTTCCTTTAATTTCAGAAAACTTCGCAGAAAGCGTTACTCTGACATGTGTACTGCTTTTTAATTAAAAATACATTAATTACTATGACAACGCCGTCACCCGAAAGGTCAAATGTAATTTTTGGTGACAATGACGGTAACACGTTTATAATTTAACTAGCCGTACCCGTGCGCTCCGCTGCACCCGTTAGAAATAAATAAAACGTAATTAAATAATTAAAATATGACATTTGATCCAGGGAACATTCGTGTTTGATAGAAGGATAAATCGTTTAATATGTTACTTAATTTAAATTGCATCCAAATAATTAAAATGCGATCATTTTGGTCCAGAGCCACTCATTGGTGCAATGACAGTTCCTTTAACATGTTTCTAATTTTTATTACATGCAACCATAGTTTAATGAACATTGACATAATTTAGATTTAATGTGTATACTTTATTTTACTTGTTATAGGTTTCCATTGAATTATGGTAATAGCTTAATTTTAACCCTTGTTTTCTACGTATTCAGTAAATGGTGTTTGGCCCACTATGGTTGTGAACCCTTCAAATAACTTAAATTATATTATATAATATTACATTACATATATTATATTATATCAGAAGTTACTGTAATAACATTATAGCATTATGTCCATCTAGAGAAACTACACTTTCAAATGGTTACATCATAATCAGGGAACGGATTTATATGGACTAAAAATATATGAAATATGTAAATATATATGTAGTTATTTTTACCAAAATATGGAATTAAATATGGATTTTTACCAAAATATGGAATTAAATATTGACTTAAAATTATAAAAAAATGACTATGTACGTTAAATATTGGTACATTTTAATCAAACTAAACAAAAAATATAATGGACGTACCTTATCTTCCAATGTAGTTTCAACAAAACACAATTTTTATTGTCTGTTACCATAACAATAGGTTACAAACATTTCTTTCAAGTGCTGAAAAGTGAATCTTCTTCTATTGTCTCTGAGGATAGATTTATACTGACTAAAAGAGCGTTCGACGTCACAAGAAGTAACTGGTACATAATTCAATTTCACAATGTCTGCTGGGGATAAGTCCAAGTTAATCTTCACTGTTGATTCACCACTCATCACAGCAACAACCTTTTATAGTTCTTCATATCCAGGGTTTTTTGAAAGTACAGTGTCCACCTTAGCTCTTACTGCATCTGCAACTTTACCTCTACCACGATTCAGTTGTTCCACAGTACTATTTATAATTTCAAAACTTTCAGATAGTGAAAGGTGCCTATTTTGGAGACTTTTGAGCGTTTTTATGATGCATGAAAATGTATGCTGAATGTGAGCTAAGTCATTCTTCACACTTATGTCACAGGTAACTGTTTTCGCAGTATCAATTGAGACTGCATCTTCAGAGTCCAATGCAAGGAGAACATTGTTAATAGAGTCTATATGTTCGGCATAATATTCAACTGCTTCTAGCCATGTACCCCATCTAGTTAAAATTGGCTTTGGTGGCAATGGAATTTCAGGGTACATTTCTTTCAACACGTTAACTCTACTGGGAGCTTTGAGAAATACTTTTTTCACTGATGAAATCAACAAATCTACTTTAGGGAAATTGTCTCTGACCACTTCTGCCACACGATGAAATGCATGCGCCACACAAGTAAAATGAGTCAATTTAGGATATACAACAGATAATGCTTGTCCAGCTTTGACCATATAAGGGGCAGCATCGCTAATAAAGAATAACACATTATCGTACATAATACCCTTTGGCCACAGGATACCCATAGCTTCGTTGAACAGTTTAACTATAGTTTTGTTATTGCACTTTTCTAGAACATCACAATGTAAAAGAATTCGTTCAGAATATTGTTCACTTAACAAACCGATAACTACATTACCAACAAGTCTACCTTCTTTGTCGGGAGTCTCATCAATGGAAACCCAAATTGAACTATCTTTAATTTCATCTCTTATCTTCTGTATTGTCTCATCGTAGATGGATGGAGCATACGTCTTCCTAAGTATTGACTCATCCGGGATTGTATGTTGAGTATATTTTTCAAGGAATTCCCTGAAGACCTTATTCTTTAGTTTGTAGAGAGGAATATCAGCAGAGATGAGAGAACGGCACAGGTCGATGTTAAACTCAGATCTTACATTCGATGTTGTTGGTTGTGTTAAAAACAATTGTCTCTGCTTGGAATTTAGTTGTTTGTTGGCCTGATGTTTACTAGTTGTAATGTGTTGTTGCACCAGGAACTTTTGTGTAGATGATACTGCACACTGACACAAATTACAAAATAATATTTTATTGTCAGTTGATAAACCATCTTCTTTAAATTCTGAAATGTAACTTGTTAGTTTTGATTTTAAATTGACTGAATGACGTACTTTTGGCATATTTACCGTCTTTATAGTATGATTTACAAAACTGAACCTATGTGTACTCTGACTGGCATTTAACTGTTGAGCTGCACAACTGAAGTCTGTTAAAAATTTTAAATTAAATTAATACAGTTTTGTAACTTACTTTCCCATTGTTGATAGGACTGCTAATTTTCAAATAACTCTGATGTTAAAGGGATTACTGAACATGTGTTTAAATCTCTATTGTTGAAATGTATTTTTAAAAGTTAATGGAATTTTGTTTTGTTTTATTGTTAAACCTAATATAATATGGACTGTTTTATATGAAATATGGAAAATATATGGAAATTAACGAAAATATGTACTAAACTCTAAAATATGGAAAAATATGGAAAATAAAAGTAGGATTTTTCAACCCTACACATTGTGAAACATAAAGATAATGCAAAATATAAATTATATTAGCTTTATAAGTAAATATGTATTTACATATAAATCCTTTCCCTGATCATAATTAATTATACAAATCTGTTAATTTAGCTTCCGATATTACTTCATTCAAACACAGAAACATAATCTGTAGGCTATGTATCATAGCTTTCGATTTTTGTTGTACAAGGCCCCTTATAGACGAAGTAATTTGTTTTTTATTTCATTACACCGCCTTAGATGGCGTTGTTATTATAATGTTGAAACCCATTTATCTCATTAAATATCAGTCCTGTTAAAATTTTTCAAAGAATAAAAGTTATCGCAAATGATTTTTAAAGAAACTTTGTTATGTAACATTTTTCACAAAAATCAATAATAAGCGAGATATTTCGATTTATTTAATTCAGGCCCCCTTATAACCCTCCTTTTAAATAATGTATTTTGAATGCCATATAGCCTAAAATCTAAGTTACAACGAACATAATTTATATTCCAATTTTCATCGAAATCCGTTCATCCATTATCGCGTGAGAAGGTAACAAACATACAGACAGACAGACAGACAGACAGACATACAAACAAAAATTTCAAAAAAGCGATTTTCCGTTTGAGGGTGGTTAATTATATATGCTAGGACCAATTATTTTTGGAAAATCGAAAATTACCAGAAAAACTTCGGCTATAGATGTATTATTAGTATAGATAGAATAATTTCTGCGTTAGTGAATTCCATGAAAATCAGTTAGGGTAGCTGAAAAAGAAATGCACTTTTTCTAGATACACGATTTATTCAATATCTAAAAGAGAGAAAAGCTTTAATTTTTTTTTTCATTAAATACAATAGTAATATGCGTTACAAGAGCGGTATGTTGAAGTTTTCATGTTCGAGGAAAAATTTGAAAAAGCGAAACGTAGTTGAGCTTTTTTAATTTCCGAGAATTGAAAGAAAACATACCGCTCGTGTGTCGTACATTATTTTGTGCGAAGATCGTTAATTACATACCTGAAAGAGGAATTTCTAATTAGGTGCAATGAAATCTCCATCTTGGTTTCTGTTCAATGACGGCAAATTTGCAAAACAAAATTACCTATCTTCAACATCGTTGCTTTAAAATATTTTCTGTGTTTACTATACTCCTGCAGGCCGTGATATACGTCTGTCTTTTTTTTTCCTCCAGTCTATGATGAGTCTGGAATCTTGTTGATTTTTTCACGGCTTCCTTAATGTTACTTGCATCACGAATGCAGTAACTTTAGTGGGGTTGTAGAGTTTACTTAATTTTTGCAAATATTTAAAAGCAATAATTAACATTGCAATTTAGGTGAAATTGCAGTGGTAAATTTCCAATTTATAATTATTACTATATTGAACGTCTCTAAAAATAATATGTTAAAAGCTTAAAGCAGTAAAATCAATATGTCACTTAAGCGGTAAGAAGAGGGAAATTGTTGTGTGTGTTAGGTTGGGAATACTGAATGTGGAATTTTAGACTTTCCGCGGATTGGTTTTGTGCGGAAACCAAGCAAATACGCACGATCTCGCACAAAGGCATTTTTTTGTAATCTTTAAAAAGTCTTTAATACAAGGTGCAATCAATATATTCCCGAACTGCACTTGTATTTATTGTACCGTTAAATATACATGCGTGTGACACTGAAGATCATTTCTTCCATGCCTGTTGAGTCAATCTATTAAACAGCGTCAGATTGTCTTTAAGGGCACTTCATTCTTATCGCATGCAAAATAATGGTAAAAATAGCCTATCTTCAAGAAGTCATAAATTATATAATACTATTTATCAGCTCTTTCATTCTTTTTTAGTGATTTGTGTATCTATTTTTAAGAAGGGGGACAAGACTAACTGTAGTAACTTTCGAGGAATATCACTTTTGTTGACGTCGTACAAAATTTTGTCCAATATTCTTTTCAGAAGATTAACTGTATATGTACATGAAATTAATGGGGATCATCAATGCGGTTTTAGGCATAATAGATCGACTATTGATAAGATTTTTTTGTATTCGACAGGTATTGGAGAAAAAATGAGAGTATAAGGGTACAGTATATCAGTTATTCATAGATTTAAAAAAGGAATATGACTCGGTTAAGAGAGAAGTTTTATTTCATATTTTTATTGTTGGTGTTCCCAAAAAACTAGTTCGATTAATTAAAATGTATCTCAGTGAGTCCGTATAGGCCAGTTTCTATCTGATACTTTTCCAATTCACTGCGGGCGAAAGTAAGGGGATGCACTAGCACCTTTATTTTTTAACTTCGCTCTAGAATATGCCATTATGAAAGTTCAGGATAACAGAGAGGGTTTGGAATTGAACGGGTTACATCAGCTTCTTGTCTATGCGGATGACGTGAATATGTTAGGAGAAAATCCACAAACGATTAGGGAAAACACAGAAATTTTACTTGAAGCAAGTAAAGCGATAGGTTTGGAAGTAAATCCGGAAAAGACAAAGTATATGATTATGTCTCGTGACCAGAATATTGTACGATGGAGATTTATTCTTCGAAGAGGTGGACAAATTCAGATATCTTGGAGCAACAGTAACGAATATAAATGACATTCGGGAGGAAATTAAACGCAGAATAAATATGAGAAATGCCTGTTATTATTCGGTTGAGAAGCTTTTGTCATCTAGCCTGCTGTCAAAAAATCGGAAAGTTAGAATTTATAAAACAGTTATATTACCGGTTGTTCTGTATGGCTGTGAAACTTGGACTCTCACCTTGAGAGAGGAACAGAGATTAAGAGTGTTTGAGAATAAGGTGTTAGGAAAATATTTGGGGCTAAGAGAGATGAAGTTACAGGAGAATGGAGAAAGTTACACAACGCAGAAATGCACGCTTTGTGTTCTTCACCTAACATAATTAGGAACAATAAATTCAGACGTTTGAGAAATGCATATAGAATGTTAGTTGGGAAGTCAGAGGGGAAAAAAAAACCTTTGGGGAGGTCGTAGATGGGAGGATAATATTAAGATGGATTTGAGGGAGGTGGAATATGATGATAGAGACCGGATTAATCTTGCTCAGGATAGGGACCAATGGCGGGCTTATGTGAGGGGGGCAATGAACCTGCGGGTTCTTTATAAGCCATGTGTAAGTAAGTCTAACTTCATCTTACTGTATTTCATATGAAAAATTAATCACAAGATCTCTGCTAAAATTCGTCAGTGGTTAAAACCTAAAAGGATGAGAATGGATGACAAGGAATATTTTTATAACAAGATGGGAAAAACACGGCAGGCCTCCTCCTATAGAGCGAACTTCGGCGAATATCGAACTTCACCATGCTCGCAAAATTGAACCGAAGATAACGTCTATAGTGTGTATATACTTTAAGCTTTAAAATGCAAAAAAGAATGGTTACTCTAGAGCAAATCTTTCACCTTAAAATAATTTTTTAATTTAAACATTTTTTTTTTATAAATTCACTACATGCCTGTTATTAGGTACGCTCTATTCACTTATCATAGCTGACATTGAATTGAAATTTTAACCACTTACTACTAATAGATACTAAAACACACCCAACCAAAATTATTAATATATCTGTATTATTATGGACATAGGGCTTATACCAATCTTCACTGTCAAAAAAAAAATTAAGATGACAGATTTACACTAGAATCAAAGAAGCCTCATTCTTGACCCCACTGTCCGTTTTGAGAAGAATGCTCAACAAGCCAATAACGTTAACAATGAAAAGAAGTCTATTTACAACCCATGTATTCCTCACTTCACTGAGAGATACAAAATGAATATTAATACATGGGAAGTGAAAGGACTTCTTTTTGGCGCTAGAGGAACTTCATTTAAGTTAACCAAAACCATTCTCCTTTCTCTTAAATTTTCTAATGGGGACATTAACAAAATTTGTCTAATGGTATTGAGAGATTCATTATCCATTTTACACAATCACTTGTATAATACTATGTAATTTTTTTTTTCACTTCATTTCATTACTCTTCAATGTATTTTCATCTCATGTTTCTCCGAAATCAAATTGTACTTTATTTTTAAATTTATCATTGTTCCGTATTCTCTCCGCAATCATACTGTATTTTTTTACTTAACCTCTGCTTTGTATTCTGGAGCCTAGTGGTCAGCCGTAGATTTCGGCCAGATGTCCCAAATTGTAGAATTTGTTGTTGCATACTTTTTGTACAGAGTGATTTATATAGAACTAACACATTTATTTCAAAATGAATGATGCTAGCCACAATTTGTTATACCTCAAATGTAGAGTATCTTTGGGAGATTACTAACCTCTATAGCAAATGTTGAAAATTCTTTATTTATTCGGCTGGAAATTCACTTAATGACCAGTTTTCAGCGTCAAATTAAGCACAGGTTTTTATTCCCTATCACGAGATGCCCATTTGTTTTTTCTTTTCTTTTTTTTCTTTAATTTATTTGTCTCTTTAACTTATAACAAAAGTCATATCGCGACACAAACTTATTTTAACAATAACATAACATTTAACAAGTTAATTCATTACAGTAAACATTGCACAATTGTTTTTTATTTATTCCTTATGGTTGTTGGCAGCTGTTTTCGACATTTTGTTAGTCACTGAAAATGCAGTACGTTTTAAATAAAGGGTCTTTCTCGTGAAGCAATACTGGATTACCAATTCAATTACAGCTACTCAAAGGGCATACCAGAGAGAATTTGTGTTCGTAATCCCCACAAAGAAACGCAATACTGGGACTGGTAAACAAATTGGAAACAACTGGATCTCTGGTGAGTGAAAAAGGCAAACAGTTTATAGGCGGAGATTAGGCCGCGCAAGGAGGAGTTGGAATACAGCCTCGGAAAGAAACAACAATGACCCATCCTTGACTCGAAGAAGAATAATATATATTTATATATACGTACATCAATCGTGATAATTTCTGTGGTGTAGTTCTTAGGCCAGCAGAATTAATACAAGAGGGTGGAAGCGTATTATCTAGTGAAATTTATAAACTTGTACTTGCAATTTGGGAAAAGGAAATTGTACCAGGACAATGGAAGGAGTCCATAATCATACCTATTTTTAAGAAGGGGGACAAAACTAACTGTAGTAACTTTCGAGGAATATCACTTTTGTTGACGTCGTACAAAATTGTGTCGAATATCCTTTTGAGAAGATTAACTCCATATGTAGATGAAATTATTTGGGATCATCAGTGCGGTTTTCGGCGTAATAGATCGACTATTGATCAGATTTTTTGTATTCGACAGATAATGGAGAAAAAATGGGAGTATAAGGGTACAGTACATCAGTTATTCATAGATTTCAAAAGGCGTATGACTCGGTTAAGAGAGAAGCTTTATGTAATATTCTTATTGAATTTGGTATTCCCAAGAAACTAGTTCGATTAATTAAAATATGTCTTAGTGAAACTTACAGCAGAGTTTCTATCTGATGCTTTTCCAATTCACTGCGGGCTAAAGCAAGGAGATGCACTGGCATCTTTACTATTTAACTTCGCTCTAGAATATGCCATTAGGAGAGTTCAGGATAATAGACAGGGTTTGGAATTGAACGGGTTACATCAGCTTCTTGTCTATGCGGATGACGTGAATATGTTAGGAGAAAATCCAGTTTCTATCTGATGCTTTTCCAATTCTCTGCGGGCTAAAGCAAGGAGATGCAGTGTCACCTTTACTTTTTAACTTCGCTTTAGAATATGCCATTAGGAAAGTTCAGGATAACACAGAGGGTTTGGAATTTAACGGGTTACATCGGCTTCTTGTCTATGCGGATGACGTGAATATGTTAGGAGAAAATCCACAAACGATTAGGGAAAACGCGGAAATTCTACTTGAAGCAAGTAAAGAGATAGGGTTGGAAATAAATCCCGAAAAGACTAAGTATATGATTATGTCTCGTGATCAGAATATTGTACGAAATGGAACTATAAAAATTGGAGATTTATACTTCGAAGAGGTGGAAAAATTCAAATATCTTGGAGCAACAGTAACAAATATAAATGACACTCGGGAGGAAATTAAACGCAGAATAAATATGGGAAATGCGTGTTATTATTCGGTTGAGAAGCTTTTGTCATCTAGTCTGCTGTCAAAAAATCTGAAAGTTAGAATTTATAAAACAGTTATATTACCGGTTGTTCTGTATGGCTGTGAAACTTGGACTCTCACTTTGAGAGAGGAACAGAGATTGAGGATTTTTGAGAATAAGGTTCTTGGGAAAATATTTGGGGCTAAAAGGGATGACGTTACAGGAGAATGGAGAAAGTTACACAACGCAGAGCTGCACGCATTATATACTTCACCTGACATAGTTAGGAACATTAAATCCAGACGTTTGAGATGGGCAGGGCATGTAGCACGTATGGGCGAGTCCAGAAATGCATATAGAGTGTTAGTTGGGAGGCCAGAGGGGAAAAGACCTTTAGGGAGGCCGAGACGTAGATGGGAAGATAATATTAAAATGGATTTGAGGGTGGTGGGATATGATGATAGAGATTGGATTAATCTTGCTCAGGATATATACCAATTGGCGGGCTTATGTGAGTGCGGCAATGAACCTCCGGGTTCCTTAAAAGCCAGTAAGTAAGTAAGTAGTTCTTAGGCCTATAGGTCTTCTTGTAGGTCAGTGGTGGCCAAAATGAACGAACCCACAAGAGAAGATTTAAATGGCAACTACATACTGTGACAGGTGTTGCACTCTATAGTGCAGTGACGGATTTACAGACAGTTGCGCCACTACACTCCTACCTACCATACGTAATTAGAATAGTCTATTCACGCGATATTTAATTATTCATTTTTCAAAGCAATTTCTCCGAAATTGGGATTTATATCTGTGCATGCTATTTTCAGTTGCGCAAGGAGATGAGCATCGCTTAAGCGGGATCTGTGGCTGGACTTCATAAATTTCATCATAGAAAACAGCTGTTGGCATTGGTAGGTTGTTGAATACATACCGTCATTTCCCATAACTATGGTCCTGGAACACAACTATAGTCCACGATACAACCATTCAAAGATCATTGTAGAAGTAACATAGACCGTTCGTAGATAGCTACAGTGACTTGAATTCAAACTAGAGTACAGCAAGAATATAGATAAACGAGGTACTACGTTATGGAGTACAAAATTTGAATAGTTGTATCGTGGACAATAGTTATGTTCCAGGACCATAGTTATGGGAAATGACGGTACTCATTATTTTTGGAGCAAACTGTCTAAGCAGTGGATATGTAATACTGGACATTTAAAAAAAAAAAGCTTAGCCCCCAGTAGACCTTCACATTCTGCTTTCAAGAAGCCATCATTCTGCAAATCCAGTACCTCTAACTGCAATTCTGGGATAACATTTTCAATTTAAACATGAAAAAGAGTGGCAAAAATATTGAAATCTTTCTCCATCCTTTGAAAATCACTGAATCTGTGTTCTTCGAACTCGTATAACAGGTGATCTGTTTTAAGAATGTAAATATTTAAGTTCGCGTCCTGAATATTTATAACTGATCCTAAACATGAGAACTGAAAGAACCGCCTTTCTTGTAAGTGTGATATCCTCTCTATTCATATGATTCTGCGAAAGACATTGTACTAATGAAGCTCCGAAGTACAGCAATCCAGTATAATCCGCCACGTACACGCGCAGTATTTTCATGGAGTGGGGGAAGGGGAAGGTAGGGGGTAAGTTTGATACTTCGCTGAGGTCTGACGTCACTGCGGCAATGCCCACCATTGTTGTACCACAGTCTACTATATACAGTCACGAAGCTTGGGGTGATTTTTTGCATTTGTCGCGATATTTGCTAGCCGCTTGGAGCGCTGTGAGTACTAGGAACAATAGACTGTGCCACAGCCATCGTGATCTAATACAGCCTACAATTGAGTACTGAATTATTGTATTTATCTACTACTTAAGAGACGAAGTAACACAGTAGTACGTACACTAATTTCATAGGAGTGGTATGGTAAATTTTCTGTCTAGAATTAAGGAAGATAGATGTGCTAAATTAAAATCACAATATAAATTCATTTCTATTGAACCTCAAAATAGCTTCCATTCTAAACTTAAAATGTTGATGCGAACAGATTATGTTAACACGTAAAATTCTCTTCACATTAAAATAATACAATTTTGTAATTATTTCTGCAACATATTATGCAACAAGAAGTAAACGGAACTTTTGGACACATTACAATAAATAAAACTTAGCAATGATACGCAATAAAGTTATAATATAATATTTCACTGAGCTACATACACTGAAACAGAAAACCCGAACATACATTACGGCCTGGTCTAGATCGAAAAGGCATTGACTGTGCCGTATTTCGCATTGTTGTGAAAAGTTGTGTAAACCACAGAACACCAAATAACTGTGAAATGTTCGTTATCGGTTGTAATAACTGTAAATGACTAAATACAATAATTTGAATAATGATATCGGACAAGGAGACGTTTGTGGTTCTATAAATATTGTAAGAAAAAGAGGTCAGAGTTATCCTTCTTCCGAAAGATCCAGGAAGGTGACTTTATAAAATATAATATATGCTTTATGAAAATAATATATAAACCTTATGTGTTTCATATTTTAAAAGTGGAAGGAAGGTGTTAATGTTTTCAAAAGAATACGATATCGAAAGTACAATACATTTTATCGTCTGCTGGGGAAAGGGTCTGTGATGAGGCGATAGTAGCAAACCTGGTGGTGAGCAACTATCTATGGATGCGTATTTCAACTGTCTATGTTTGCATATTTAGTAAGTATTGAGCTTCGTGACTGTATATACTAGACTGTGGTTGTACGTCAACTTCTGTCTTCAATTCCTGCTCAAAACTCTAAAATGCATTGGACTCTCAATTCCATTAATTTCGAAATCCAATCATAGTTCCACAGTCAACCATATCAGATGTGAGATACTTAAATATTATGCCAGAAATAAGTAGGGATCTCCATTACTCTGCATTTTTTATGTAAACGAGATTACTGGATAAATTATTAATGGGCACCATCTGCAATGCTAAGCATGCTGTAAATCGGCATGATGGTATAACCGAGGATGAAAGCTGCAGTCAAATATGAGCCGGACGCTCTACAAACACGACCAGTCAGAGAGGCGCAAAAGATTCTTACTTATTGGTTTTCATCTTCCATCCCACTCTGCACTAAGGCCTTACTCTTCTAAGCACATTTTTATACTAGAGTCGTGAAGGATGGCATTAGCATATCGCTATATCGCGTCCAGATGATGTGGCGCTCGATGTCTGCAGCGTATCAATGCTGGAGAGTCGGTACGTAGTAGATATACGTTAGATGTTGGTTTATGCGACAAAAATGACTGCTGTGATTTCATTGTTTTTTTTTTTGTCTTTATGGAAGATATAAGTGAAATAATTGCTGTGGAGAAATACTTCTCTTAGAAATTGTGTAAAGGAAGATGGACGTAATAATTGGACTAATCTTAAAACAAATACAGGTGTCCAAAAATTCGCGCACACGAACTACATCGTGTGAATTTTGAATGGAAATGGATACGAAAATATTAGTGACAAAATTTCGCCCAAAAATGTTTAATTGCACAATGTGACAATGCTGTAATTTTACGATGAAAGAGTAATGGAACGGAGAAAAACTCCCTCCGGAGCCGGGATTTGAACCCGGGTTTTCAGCTCTACGTGCTGATGCTTTATCCACTAAGCCACACCGGATACCCACCCCGGCGCCGGACAGAATCGTCTCAGATTAAGTTCCAACTCTTGGGTTCCCTCTAGTGGCCGCCCTCTGCACTACGTCATAGATGTCTATGAACGTAGGACTGAAGTCCACACATGTGCTGAGGTGCACTTGTTATGAGTGACTAGTTGGCCGGGATCCGTTCCATTACTCTTTCATCGTATGATGACGCAGAATATCTGCATGGAAATATCATATGTACTTCGATACATTAAAATAAAAAAAATAATATAAATGCTGTAATTTCCAAAGAAATGTTACTCCTATTATCGTAGCTTAAGCTACCCTGCATTGTTTTGAAACTAAATGTGTATGGTCCAAACCACCTGTTTCCTTTCTTAAATTGATTTTGTATTTTTTTTTATTTTAATTATATTTCTATAACGTATTGTTTCTGTGTTACATTGTGTTCATTCATAAGTTAGTAATAAATTATTTATTTACTAGCCGCACCCGTGCGCTCCGCTGCACCCGTTAGAAATAAGTATAAAGTAATTAATAATTAAAACAGGACATTTGATCCAGGGAATATTCGTGTTTGATAGAAGGATAAATCGTTTAATATGTTACTTAATTTAAATTGCATCCAAATAATTAAAATGCGATCATTTTGGTCCAGAGACACTCATTTGGTGCAATGACAATTCCTTTAACATGTTTCTTAATTGTTATTACATGCAACCATAGTTTAATGAAGATTGACATCATTTAGATTTAATGTGTATATTTTATTTTACTTGTTATAGGTTTCCATTAAATTATGGTAATAACTTAATTTTAACCCTTGTTTTCTACGTATTCAGTAAATGGCGCTTGGCCCACTATGGTTGTGAACCCTTCAAATAACTTAAATTATATTATATTATATTATATTATATTATATTATATTATATTATATTATATTATATTATATTATATTATATTATATTATATTATATTATATCAGAAGTTACTGTAATAACATTATAGCATTATGCCCATCTAGAGAAACTACACTTTCCAATGGTGAAATAATAATTAATTATACAAATAGGTTAATTTAGCTTCCGATATTACTTCATACAAACATAGAAACATTCTCTGTAGGCTATCTTTCATAGCTTTCGATTTTTGCTGTCCAAGGCCCCTTATAGACGAAGTCATTTGTTTTTTAATTCATTACACGGCCTTAGATGGCAGTTATTTTAATTTTAAAACTCATTTATCTCATTAAATATCAGTCCTATCAAAATGTTTCGAGGAATAAAACGTATCGCAAATTATTTTTAAAAAAACTTTTGTTATGTAACATCTTTCACAAAAATCAATAATAAGCGATATATTTCGATTTATTTAATTCAGGCCCCCGTGTAACCCCCCTTTTAAATAATGTATTTTGAATGCCATATAGCCTAAAATCTAAGTTACAACGAACTTAATTTATATTCCAATTTTCATCGAAATCCGTTCAGCCATTATCGCGTGAAAAGGTAACAAACAGACAGACAGACAGACAGACAGACATACAAACAAAAATTTCAAAAAAGCAATTTTCGGTTTCAGGGTGGTTAATTATATATGTTAGGACCAATTATTTTTGGAAAATCGAAAATTACCAGAAAAACTTCGGCTACAGATTTGTTATTAGTATATAGATTTAAACTTCACCTCCAACAGAAGCAAGCTTCCAATTATAGGTGACTTACATTGACACAATTTATATACAAAATACATAATAGTGAAAAAAACGAGCAACACAAACGAAAGAAGGATAGATAATAGGTGCTAGAATATACGAGGGCTATTCATAAAGTAACTTCCGTTTTCATATAGCGTGCGTAACAACAGAGACAGTGGCGCCGCTCTTGCGGTGAAGTGTACCTTAAATCAGTACGCCTCGAGCAGCGGTAGAGTCAAGGTCGTGTCTTTGTTCCTTTCTGAGCCACGTGCTGTCAAAATGTATACTGCAATCGCAAGTCCCGCCAGGTGTGAGGTACTTTCTGTAATGAGATTTCTTGTGGCCAAAAACTGTAAAGCTAGTGAAATCCATCCCTAACTTTGTGAAGTTTATGGGCCAGACGTAATGAGTGAAGGTGGTGTAAGACAATGGTGTCGTATGTTCAAAAATGGACGAACCAATGTCCATGATGAAGAGAGTAGTGGTCAACCGAGTATCGTGAATGCAGATCTGATTCGTTTGATTGACAAAAGGTTTAGAGCAAACCGCAGGTTCACCATGTCGGAGCTTAGTGAGGATTTTCCACAGATTAGTCGTACTCTTCTGTACAAAGTGATTACCGAAGATTTGGGCTGTTAGATGGGTGCCTAAACTCCTTTCTGAGGAACAAAAGGCTCAGCGGATGGGAGCAGCACTGTCCTTTCTTGAGCGTTAAGAAAGAGAAGGTGAAACATTTCTCTATCAGATTGTGACAGGAGATGAGACTTGGGTGCGGTATATGAATGCAGAAACAAATTCAATCAATGCAGTGGGACCATATTCACTCCCCGAAAAAAACCCACAAAGTGTCGTCAAACACTTCCACGAGGAAACTCCTGGCAACTGTCTTCTGCGAGAGAAAAGGAATTTTGCTAGTAGAGTTCTTGGAGAGGAATGCCACAATTAACGCTGAGCGTTACTGTAACACACTAAAAAACTTGAAAGGGCCATTCAAAACAAACGTCGTGGCATGTTGAGCTCTGGGGTGATTTTCCTGCATGACAACGCCCGGCTGCATACAGCGCGTCGTACTGCGACCAAACTGCGAGAGTTCAACTGGGAAGTATTGGATCACTCTCACTATATCCCAGATTAGGCGCCTGGCGATTACCATCTCTTCATGCACATGAAGACGTGGCTTGGCTCGAAGCGCTTTGACGATGACGAAGAGTTGAAAACCAGCGTCGTAGAATGACTTCAGTCGCAGGCGGCCGAATTCTACGATTGCGGAATTTCAAAGCTCGTCAAACGCTACGACAAGTGTCTCAATGTGACTGGAAACTATGTGAAAAAATAAACTAGAGTGTATACTTTCAAACGTATTGTAACCCAATTCTGTAACGTCATTCACAGGTTTCTAAAAAATAAACGGAAGATACTTTATGAATAGCCCTCATAATATTGCAGTTAATATTAGTGCCAAATGTCAGTACAATAATTCAGAATGATTTCAAAATTAGAGAAAAGACACAATACACTTATTCATAATATAAATAGCTAAAGAAGTATAGTTCTTTTTAAAATTGTATGACATTTTTTAATTGACAAACTGAAATCTAATTGAGAGTGACAGTTTAAAGACAGAGAGTTGTATTACACATAAAAATCAGTAGAGAGTTTTTGAAGAAAACAGTTCTAGGAATTGGAATAAAAAAGGTTGCCTATGACGTAATTGAACTGAAGGAATTTCCCTTTCGCTCAACATCAGATAGAATTTTATTTAACGCACTAGATATCAGATTCAACCCCTTAAACAAGACGTTTCTATATCAATTAACATGATTCCATGGAAATAAACAAAGGACAGTCAATCAGAGTAAACAAAAGAAACGTTTTACTCGTATCATTCGTTAGACTACACTTTTCTGTTGTCTTTATTTATTCCACTAGCCGTACCCGTGCGCTCCGCTGCACCCGTTAGAAATAAATATAAAGTAATTATATAATTAAAATAGGACATTTGATCCAGGGAACATTCGTGTTTGATAGAAGGATAAATCGTTTATTATGTTACTTAAATTGTATTAAAAAATTAAAATGCGATCATTTTGATCCAGAGACCACTCATTTGGTCATAAAAATTATTTTAGGAAATACAGGAAACGAATGCCTATCACGTTTTCTGTGTATAAGAAGCTATTTTAATCTTACCTGTCCTCAATTCACTCAGAAGTTACTGTAATAACATTCTATCATTATGTCCGTCTAGAGAAACTACAATTTCAAATGGTTAAATCATAATTAATTATACAAATCGGTTAATTTAGCTGCCGATATTACTTCATACAAACACAGAAACATTCTCTGTAGGCTATGTTTCATAGCTTTCGATTGTTGTTGTCCAAGGCCCCTTATAGACGAAGTAATTTGTTTTTTTATTTCATTACACCGCCTTAGATGGCGTTGTTATTGTAATGTTGAAACCCATTTATCTAATTAAATATCAGTCCTATTAAAATTTTTCAAAGAATAAAAGTTATCGGAAATGATTTTTAAAGAAACTTTGTTATGTAACATTTTCCACAAAAATCAATAATAAGCGAGATATTTCGATTTATTTAATTCAGGCCCCCTTATAACCCTCCTTTTAAATAACGTATTTTGAATATCATATAGCCTAAAATCTAAGTTACAACGAACTTAATTTATATCCTAATTTTCATCGAAATCCGTTCAGCCATTATCGCGTGAAAAGGTAACAAACATACAGACAGACAGACAGACATACAAACAAAAATTTCAAAAAAGCAATTTTCGGTTTCAGGGTGGTTAATTATATATGTTAGGACCAATTATTTTTGGAAAATCGAAAATTACCAGAAAAATTTCGGCTACAGATTTATTATTAGTACAGATTAAGATTCTCTCTCTTCAACTGAAGAAGGGGCATTTATAAATGGTTATCATATCAGGTAGACACATGCCATGAGACTGGAAGTTAATAAAAGAGGTCATAAATGGCAAGATCTGTCGGATTAATTACCGAAGAGACTAAAAATTAACAAGAATGTGGCATCGGCCCCTTTTCCACTGGGCTCCTCAATTTTTTTACGGATCCTGCTCTATTCGAATATACAGGGTGCGTCAGAAAGAACGGATGGATTTCACATGGCAAGAAAATTGTAAAGATTCATCAAATCAAAAATGTATTGTTATCAACATATTCACCAATACATGCAGTTTATTTATGGAAAACAACATTATCCATATGATGTCCTTGGCTTTCAATACAGGCATCGAGGCGTTTTCTGATGTTCGCCATCACTTTCACAGTCATAGCTGGTGCAATTGCCACGATTTCTTCACGAATCGCTGTCTTCAGTTCGTCCAGTGTATGTGATCGATGTTTACAAACTTACGCCTTCAAATGGTCCCAAAGAAAGAAGTCGCAGGGCGCGAGATCTTACCGTAGCCTCGGACAATCTCAGTGCAATAGAATTTCGTCCAGGTGATTTCTTCTTTAATGTTGAACCTGTGATACGAAATGAAGCCACCCACCGCAAAATTGTATTCCGAGTTGGAATCCTAGCGTAACATCCGATGTCGAAATGAGTCCTGAGTGGCGATCACAGACTCTTCATTTTTCAAAAATGTCTCTACGATGAAAGCACGTTGTACACCAGACCAACACCATATTCTCAACTGAAACTGCATTCTATGGCTGACTCAACAGTCGTGGTCCCCCTCACTATATCTCTCTCCTCGTTGCGTATCGATAGTTTGAAATCCATCCGTTCTTTCTGACGCACCCTTTATTTTAAGATTCCAATGTAATGATAGGATGTGTTATTTGACAAGTTTTTTTTATTCGGAATTGTATTTCTGCAGCGAAAAAAGTTCACTAAAAGGAAAGAAAAAAAAGCTGATGTTTTGATATTCAAAATGGCTCAAATAGTTCCAGAAACAACAAATTTCATCCGTGCTCTTGGATATAAAAAATTCAATTTATTTATTTATTAACAACTTACGTCAGCTCGTTTCCATGGTAACGTCCATTTATGGATACAAATAAAGCACTTCTAGTACTGAACAAAATGCAACAGATCTCTTGAAAATTTAACATGAAATACCGCAGAACGTTATCGAGTGTTGTTGAAATGTAAAAATGGGTTTTTCATTTTCGACTTCATGTTTTCACAATTCAGTCAAAAATGTATTCAGTCAAATGATCTTTTTCTCCGATTTCAACTGATTTATAACTGAGCAATACGTTTTTTTTCTTTAATCGATTGATCATTTAACGACGCTGTATCAATTACACTCAGGTTACATCAGCTTCTTGTCTATGCTGATGACGTGAATATGTTAGGAGAAAATTCACAAACGATTAGGGAAAACACGGAAATATTACTTGAAGCAAGTAAAGCGATCGGTTTGGAAGTAAATCCCGAAAAGACCAAGTATATGATTATGTCTCGTGACGGGAATATTGTACGAAATGGAAATATAAAAATTGGAGATTTATCCTTCGAAGAGGTTGAAAAATTCAAATATCTTGGAGCAATATTAACAAATATAAATGACACTCGGGAGAAAGTTAAACATCGAATAAATATGGGAAATGCGTGTTATTATTCGGTTGAGAAACTTTTGTCATCTAGTCTGCTGTCAAAAAATCTGAAAGTTAGAATTTATAAAACAGTTACATTACCGGTTGCTCTATATGGTTGTGAAACTTGGACTCTCACTTTGAAAGAGGAACAGAGATTAAGGTTGTTTGAGAATAAGGTTCTTAGGAAAATATTTGGGGCTAAGAGGGATGAAGTTACAGGATAATGGAGAAAATTACACAACACAGAACTGCACGCATTGTTTTCTTCACCTGACATAATTAAGAACATTAAATCCAGACGTTTGAGATGGGCAGTGCATGTAGCACGTATGGACGAATCCAGAAATGCATATAGAGTGTTAGTTGGGAGACTGGAGGGAAAAAGAACTTTGGGGAGGCCGAGACGTAGATGGGAGGATAATATTAAAATGGATTTGAGAGAGGTAGGATGTGATGATAGAGAGTGGGTTAATCTTGCACAAGATAGGGACCAATGGCGGGCTTATGTGAGGGCGGCAATGAACCTGTGGGTTTCTTAAAAACCATAAGTAAGTAAGTATCAATTACACTTGATGGAATTTATGATAGCGGGATGGATTCGAGAATTTGCCTTGGAATTAACTGAGATTGGCGATAGAAGGACAATTTATCGCCTGACCAAA